>NC_069502.1:636072781-636142781 GCF_027579735.1 Bombina bombina
ATCTATATAGGGCGTACAAAAAGAAAAAGAAGAGTATATGAACATTTGAATAATATCAAGAATTTTTTAGAGGGA
Organism: Bombina bombina; assembly: GCF_027579735.1. Lineage (NCBI taxonomy): Eukaryota > Metazoa > Chordata > Amphibia > Anura > Bombinatoridae > Bombina > Bombina bombina. Next base: position 636,072,857 of record NC_069502.1, read on the forward strand.
CACAGTGTATCCCACCATTGTAAAATTAAACATCAGTGCAACAGTGTAGGGATCACATATAAAGTTTCAGAACACATAAATAATTGTAGCAATAATCGTCTCCTATTACTTAGGAAAGCTGAAACGAAATGGATACATCTATTGATCTATTGTAAAGCTTAAACCCCAAAGGTCTGAATATAGATATAGACCTACAAGCATTTATGGCCTAACATTTATTAAGATATTTCTGGTCTCTGTTTTTAGTCAATATGTTTTTAGTTAGTGCAACCTGTTATTTTATTAGTTAGTAAGTAATAAATTTTAATTAGCATAATATATTATTATATTAATTTTCGTAAACTAAACGTTTCTATCTATATTAACATTTTAAAAGGTTTTTTAAATATATTTTAAGATGAATTTTAACATGAATTCTATAATAGCATTTTTAAATAATCATATTTTGGTTTACAACATTTACTTATAATATTTATTGTTTTTAGAAGTTTATTGTGTATATCGATTGGTTACCCGTATAGTATATATACACTTTTTTTCAATAGTTTGCAATAGTAATGTAACAGTAGGTTCGATATGTATTTTATCTTGTAACTGTTTTTTATTTTGTAACTTTGTGTAACCCAATTGTGATATTTTGTATTCAGTCTAACATTGTTATTACGGCAGAGGGTTCTGAACCTGACAATATGAGTAATTTGACGCGAACCAATAAGGACAGAGCCCGGTAAATTTAAATGCCAGAGTAAACAGCTGATAACTATCCATTCTCAGTTGAAAAAGTTCACCCGAGTGTGAACGTAACGCGTTCAGGAGGAAGTTATACTTAAAAAAGATTATCTGTTGAAACAGCCAGAATCATTGGTACTGTGAAAATATTTGCAACAGGAATCAAGTCCTGCAATCCAAGTCGGGACCCCTATGAACTGAGTTCCAGTGTGAGGGCGTTGTATATTATGGGCATGCTTTGATGCACATCTTGTAAGTGTGTGTTTTTATGGTCAAGTATTTGACACAATAAAGATATACAGTCAATCGCGGATGCGCTTGTTTTTTCTTTCTTGCAGAATCAGAATTAACCGTTTTTGTTTAGTTACCAATTATCAAAATAAGTAAGTCAAGTAATGAACTCAAACAGCAGCTCTAGACTGGCATTAAATTTGAAATATGCTACACAATAATCCCTACCTTCATGTATTCAGAGATACTCGGTTCATACCCAGTATCTATATTGGAGATGCTAATATTGTGTAGTTAACTGTAGCAAGTCTTTATAGAAAGGTATATGTGGCTGTCAATAGTCTTATGACACTTCTTGTGTCACGTGATTAGTGTAGCTGAGGGTTCAGGTTGTTTCGTACAATAAGTTTATGTGCAGCTTAACTGGTCAGATAGCTTATAAATTTGAGTGATCTTAATCTTATTACCTTAAATATCCACCTTGGAATAGATTACTAGGCTAGTGTTTCAGTATTTGATCAGATTTCATGCACTTACATCCGCAGCATGTTTAGGATAGTACAATACCTAAAAGCACTAAGGTTACCTAAAATGTTTATCCAGTATTGTATTATTGAATTAGCATTTAAATAAGTGTTTAAGATACTTGTGCTTATATTTGCATTTGAATAATATCCAAAACAATATTTACAAAGGTGTATAACAAATAATGTATTGCTGAGTTTCAATATCTCTACGTATTCAAAATACATGCGCTTACATACGCTGCATGTATTGAATTTTAAATAATACTCAAGCCACTAGTGTTACTTTAAATGTATAATAGGTAGTGGGTATCAGGACTTACGTTTATATACAGACACGTTAACATCCGCATCATGTAAATCTGAGACCTTATCTAAAATACCAGCTACAAAGTATGCCTTTTATGCGTTTGTGTTAGTAACACATTTATAGTCTTGAATATATGGGATAATTGGATATTTGTTAGTCTTAAAAATGTCGTATCACATCATTCTATTTTAGATAAAGTCCACAATTTCAGGCTAAAACCCCAGTTATACACCTTTAAGGATACTTAAAGGGACAGTATACTGTAAAATAGTTTTCCCTTAATGTGTTTACAATTGCTTTTTTTTCCAACTGCGGAGTAAAAAATGTATGAAAATTAGTTTTTTAATGTTTATTTGTGCATATTAAAGCTCTGATTTTGTGTTTTGAAGCCACAATCTAATAAAATGGGTTGAGCTTGTAGGTATAATCAGATCTCATTACTGTATCACATTGTGTACATAAACATGTTTCTTAATCTTATATCTGTCCATAAAATAATCACCAGTACTTGGAGGGAACAATGGAAAATCAACATTTTATTACCTTATCTCTGCTATATCTTCTGCTGGCTGTGTTTACAAAGCTTATCTATAGCTGGGACCTGCGGCCACAAACTTTCAGAATAGGTGGGGATACCACATGCTAAATCAACTATTTCAAATGCCAATATAAGGGTAAAGGATCTACTTGTAAACAATTTAATACACTCCAGCAGATAAAGTGGATCATTGGGAACAAATTAAAGGGGAGAACATTTTTGAGTAAACTGTCCCTTTAAGTTTGACTTGGCGTATTATTTATCACAGTCTGCTGTACATCTTAATTAGTAATTGTCCTCAAATTGTATCAAGATACATACGAGACTAAGTTACAGTTATCCTACCTATATATGTATAATATGGAACTATTTCTCAACCATTGTGTAACAATATTTCGACGATGTGTCTGTGCTACACCTCACAACGATATCTTGGAAGCTGTTTACTGAATGTGCTTCAAATAAGTTAAATGCGGTTTCTATTTTATACTAATCAACTGTTCGCTTTAAAGTAAAATATAAGTGATCTATCACGCGCAAACATCCGCAGTGTGTAGTCACTGGAGTTATATACAAAAAACGCTTGTAACAGCAACCACCGTTATCTCCCTGCAAGTTTAAAAAATGCTTATAGCATTGAAGTTAGCTAGTTTCTGACATATTTCGCAAAATTTGGCTTTATCAAAGGGTCATATATATATACTATATATATATTTATATATATATATATATATGTGTATAAATATATATATTATGTATGTGTCTGTGTGTCTATATATATATATATATATATATATATATATAGATATAGATATAGATTTAGAATAGATAGATAATTATATAGATAGTTTACATATTTTAAAATATTTATAATAGGAGACAGCTTTCTTTCTTAATCTCAAGTCAACAATGGCTTTAACATTGCTACAGGATGTATTATATTTTTATGTTTTGCTTTTTAAATGCACAGCCAGTTGGACGTGCACATCATGTTCTTTGCTTCTTCTTTTTTTATTCTTAGATTTTTTTATGTGAAGTACTTATATCTATTAATTTATTCTCAGGGAAAGGCCAGCACACCTCTTGCTCCTCCCCCAAAGCCTGTCCGAAGACGGTTAAAATCTGAAGATGAACTCAGGCCGGAGACAGAAGAACATAATCAGAAGCCAAGTGCTACAACTGTTGCTCCTCCCCAGCCATCTATTCCTCGGTACTTTTGTAGAATAACAGAATGTTATGCATTTGTAAAGGCTTTCAGGACAGATGTATATATGCATTATTTTGAATGTCACCATTTTAGAAAAAGAGGGGAGCTGTAATTTTTTTTCTATTAATATTCCTCAGAAATAATTTAATTTCATACTTTGTGTATTGTTTTTTATAAAATCTTTAAGGAAGTGTTAATTACTTACATAATAGATTGCTAATGTTGTTGCTGTCCTTTAGTCCTTATTATTGGTATTTCTCTAGCACTGTTGTAGAACCTTGTCAGTGCTTATGAGTATATGGCCTCTGACATATACGCCTCCCCTTCCTAAAGCATACACAGCTTACAATAAAAGCAAATAATCTGTCTTGGGATTCTGTTAAAGGGATATGAAACCTAAACAATTTATTTTGTGATTCAGACAGAGCATACTTTTTTTTTTTTTAAAAATCCAATTTGTTCTACAATCAAATTTGATAGGTCTCTAGAGCACTACATGGCAGGAAATAGGGATGCCATCTAGTGTCCTTGCAGAACTGCTGCCCTATATTGTTTGACATGTGCATGCTCCTGAGATTACATCCCTTTTTTTCAACAAAAAATACCAAGAAGAAGAAAAAAATGTGATAATAGTTGTAAATTAGAAAGTTGTTTAAAATTACATACATTACATATCTGAATCATGAAAGAAAAATGTTGGGTTTCATGTGCAATTTACACTATTATTATAAATTGCTTCTCAATAGATTAATAATCAAGCGCTGTCTAAGCTGCATCCAGGCAGTCCCAAAACTTCTCCTACATTGTCTATTGTTTGTGAATTTGCATTTGCCATACTCTAAAAGACTAGTTATGTTCCAATGTAGTCTTCTCCTGACTCTTTTAGTCTTCCAATTTTAATGGCCATGCAGTCAATGGCATTTTTATTTATTTTCCCAAATAGCTTCTTGCTTAGATATGTGTAAACTAGCATTGAAAGAGGTGATTGTACACACTATTCTTTTAGAGGACATCTCCTCTTTTAGATAGAAAACTTAAAGGTTTCCATATGTGATCTTTTCAGCTTGCATGCTTTATATTTAGAAATGTGCTTTGAATCATGTTCCTTCTGTTGCTCAGTGCATGTTAGTTGTGGGTTTCATGATGGCTGCCTCAGATGAAGTTCCATTTGCCATATTTCATCTTCAGGCCCTCCAATTACGGATTCTGCATCAATGGAATGGAGACCACAAGAATCTTTCTCAGAGAATCCTGTTAGATCACAGGACAAGACAGTCCCTAACTTGGTGGCAGACTCACCTTTGTTTGGTTCAGGGGCCTCCTTTCTTCAGTTAATGTGGGTAGTAATTTCCAGAGATACCAACCAGTTAGGCAAGTCTAGAGGTCTCGGAGAGGGCAAGGAGTTTGTTCTCCTCAGTAGGCGAGGTTACCCATAAATATTCTTGTTGCTTTCTTGGCAAAGGACAAACTAGGCAGCATGATTCTAGCTTGTGCAGCATTGTCCAATAGGCCTTACCTTGATGGGGCTAATAGTAACACAGAGGTACAGTGGGCCAGGTGGAGAATGCATCCAGTTCGGAGCTACTTCAGGTTTGACATCCTTGCAAGAGAAAAGAAGTGACCATGTCTACTGAAAGCCAGAACTGAAAAAAATAATTATGGGTATGATTTACTACAGGGCACAGCTCTGCAGGATGATTTCATTAAAGACCATCTGATTCTACAGTGGACATAAACATATCTGTTGTCAGGTAGACTATCACTGGACATGAAATTCTACTAAGTGGATGCTAAACAAATATGAATTTCATCATCTGACTTATTGTTTTGGGAATCAAGTAATAGACTCTATAACTTTGCAGTTTTCAAATAGAGAGGTTTGCCAGTATGTTTCCTTTTCTATATGCACACAGTTGTCTTTCTTCTGGCTTGATTTTCACTTTCATTGGTGAAGATGGTCTGGTTTCCCCTTCTCTTGAGGCTTACTGCACACATATTGATTTCAGCAGGCTCTTTCTTCTATGTTTCTAAGCCCTACATCTACTAATTTTAGTCTTAGTAGCACTATTTACAAAACTATATTCCCCAGATCAGAAGACCCAAACGTTTTCACACTCAGTGTTTTAATATGCCCTTTTTTGCTTGAGTTGGGGCAGTATTTTTTCTTAGAGAAGTCTAAGCTAAACAGTAGTGTCTCCAGGTGTTTTACTTTTGGTCATGGAACCTTTCATTTTATCTTCTTTAGGACCATTGCATGAAGCAGCTCTTCAGCCAGATGAGCAGTTGAGTTGCAGGCATTACTTTGTCTTTCATTAAGATAAAGCTATTTCTCTGCCCAGTTTCTTAATATCAACCTAAGGTGGTTTCTGAGTTTATGTTCTTAGCCATATGTTACTTTTCCTGATGAGAAGTTTGTAAATGTTAAATGGCTTTACACTTTGGATGTGGATTGTGAGGTTTGTGTGTGTTGTATCTTATTCTGCCCATCTTGTATTGTAGTGTTTGGTAAGTTTTTGTTTAAACATCAGATAACTTCCAATATCTTAGCTTAGTTCCTTATGTAGCAGTAGCCAAGCTTATCCCCCTCCTTATACGGCTTTTTTGTAGCAAGAAAGTAAACATAAAAGGACAGTAAAATCAAAATTAAATGTTCATAATTTAGAGCATGTGGGTTTAAACATTTGAACATTCTTCCAATTTAACATCTATTATCAAATTTGCCTTGCTCTATTGGTATCCTTTGTTGAAGAGTAAACCTAGGCAGGCTGATATAAGCTTAAGAGCGTGCACCTGTCTTTAGCAGTTTATGGCAGCAGTGTTTGCAACTATGTATAACAAAATTACTATAAACATTGTTGTAAACACTGCTGCCAGGTGACATGTGCATGCTCCTGAGTTTACCTAGTATTACTCTTTAACAAAGGATACAAAGAGAACTAAGCAACAATGTATAATTTATTTTTCTTAATCATCCCATGAATTGCAAACTCTTTTAGCATATCAGAAAGCACTTTACCAAAGTAAAATAGATTTTATTTTTCTTTAGATCTGCTGGAAAAGACAAGAAATCAATACAGGCATCCATTAGACGGAATAAAGAAACAAACACAGTTCTGGCCCGGTTAAACAGTGAATTACAACAACAGTTAAAGGTACGTATAGCTTGTAGTGTGTGATACAGTTATGTAAGAGCCTGCACCCTGAGTAGGCACACACCTAGAAAACCAGCACAGTTTTTATCCAGATGTGTTCTTTTCTTTATACAGTTATGTAACTATTAGTTGTTGGAATGGTCCTTAATTCATTTGTTTAGTAAAAATTAAAAAAATATCTGAAATTGTAAGTAGGGCTTATTAAATAAGTTGTTGCTTCTAGCATTTATCTCATTCTCTCAGCATATTGACTGATTAGAGCAAGTTTAAGAAAAAATAATGACCAGCTCTAAATGGAAAGTGAACCACATGTAATTGGAACAATTGTTGTTTTGCTATAGAATAACATATTAGCCAAGTCTAATAATTTCCTTTTTTTGGCAGTAAGAGTCCACGAGAACATTCATAACCTATGATAAATACTATTCCTGGCCACCAGGAGGAGGCAAAGACACCCCAAACAAGGCTATAAATATCCCTCCCTCTTCCCCTACCCTCCAGTAGTTCTTTTGCCACGCCTTATGTAGGTAAGCAGAGATAGTTGCCCTGTTAAGAAAGGTTTGTGGGACACCTCATGCGACTTTTTCTCCAGTCTGGCGCCCTGTTTCACCCTGCTGTGAGTATCGCTGCAGTTACAGCATCAGCCAAGCTCTGGTGTGAGTCCTTAGCAGAACAGATCACTGTAGAAACTCATCTGGAGGAGATTCAGTATCATATTCAATCTCTGAAAGTGGCAAATGCATTTGTCAGGGATGCTATTATCCACATTATTTGCATCAATGCTAAGGTGGCCAGGAGGGCTTTGTGGCCTGAGTCGTGATCTGCAGACAACGTCTCTAAGTCTCAGCTTTAATCTTAGTCTTTTAAGGGCAAGTTTCTTTTTTGGTCCAGGTCTGGATTCTATTATTGCTACTGTCACGGGTGGCAAGGGAGCTTTCCTACCACAGGATAAGACGTCTAAACCTAAGAATTGTTTGGAGCGCTTTTGTCCGAACAAGAATCGGAGGGGAGCAGAGACAACTAAAACGGAGTCTCCTAGGGCAACTTCGAAGCCCACTCAAGGGTGGAATAAGAACAGACAAGCCAAGAAGACTTCTCAAGACAACAAGTCCGCATGACAGGCTCGCCACCAATTTGGGAGCAGGTCGTGTAGGACTCTTTCTTTTTTTTCAAGGAATGGTCTCACCCCATCCAGGAACCTTGGGGTTCTGGGCATTGTGCGTCTTGGTTACAGTATAGGGTTTCGATCTCTCCCCCCGAGGGACCATATCTTGCTGTCAAAAGTCTTGGGGAATCCCATAAAGAGAGTGTCTCTGCTCCATTGCATGGACGATATTCTCCTCATGGGAGAAGTGGTCCCAGTTCCCCCAGCAGAGAGAGGAAGAGGGTTCTACTCCAACCTCTTTGTGGTTCCCAAAAGGGGGGGCATATTCAGTCCGATTCTGGATTCGAAAGGACTCGACAAATTTGTAAGAGTCCGCACCTTCAAGATGGCAATAAGGTCTATCCTTCCCTTAGTTCAAGAGGGTCACTTCATGACCACTATAGACTTAAAGGACGCATACCTCCACATCCCGATCCACAAGGATCATTACCGTTTCATTCGATTTGAATTCTTAGACCAGCACTACCAGTTTCCTTTCAGACTGGCTACAGCTCCATTAGTATTCACCAAGGTGCTGGGGGCTTTGATGGCTGTGGTTTGTCTGCAGGGGATTGCGGTGGCTCCGTACCTGGACAATATTCTGGTTCAGGCTCCATCCTTTCCAGTTGCTCAGGATCACATGCAGAGGTTACTCTTGTGTCTTCAGGCATATGGTTGGCAAGTCAACCTAGAAAAGAGATGTCTCAGCTGCGAGAGTAAACTTTCTAGGAACGATCATAAACTCTGTCAGTATGCGTATCAATCTTACAGAAGCTTCAGGGAGTGTGTCATCTGCTTCAGTCCAATTTCCATCCTTCGGTAGCACAATGCATGGAAGTGGAAGGTCTCATGCTTGCAGTATCGGTTGGTATACCATTTGCTCGCTTTCATCTGAGACCACTACAGTTGTGCATGCTTAGACAGTGGAATAGAGATCATTCAGATCGGTCTCAGATCATCCATCTGGACACTCAGACAAGATAGAGCCTTGCCGGGTGGCAATTACCAGCTCAAATTCTCAAAGGAATGAGTTTCCGTCACCATGCCTGTGTAATAATCACCACAGAAGTCTTTCAAGCTGGGGGTGTTATGGGGTTCTCTTGAGAGCTCAGGGAGCCTGGCTTTTCCAATCAACATTCTCGCGTTGAGAGCTATTTTTTTTTTTTTTTTTTTTAACTTTTTATTTTTGTTGAGGTAAAAATGGCATATACAGACAGTCACATCACACAGGTTACATTATACTCCTGTCATAAGAAATGAAAAAACAATGCGGAACATCTTATAGAGACATCAACACAAAAGAGACCAACATGACGTGTTAATCCAGGTACCTCAGTTTTGTGATAAGTTTGTAGTGTCCTCCAAACAAACAGGTCCGTTCAAGGGACCAGAGACTGTAATGAACTAGTGAGGACATGCTAATGGAGCTAATAGTAAAAAGTCTAGTTTCAGCAAGTATAAAGTAGAGGTAAACTTTGGATTGTAGATACAATCTCAGAATACAATGAGAAAGGAGGGCACCATCAGTCACAGTAAACTGAGAAATATGTTGTGCCAAAAAGATTCCTCAGCTGGCAGTATAAGCATAGATGGATATTAACATAGAACATTTGTATTAATATACATATTAGTAAAAGTATTAGTCTAGACAATTTTCAGGTATTCCCGGAAATCATAATAAAATTATATGAACTTGTTGCTTATAAGTAATAAAGAAAATACATATGAACGCGACAATATTGCTTGTGCTAAAGCCAGAAGAACCTATTTACATATAAATGGGAGAAACGTTAAGCAAGGTTCTTCAAGCTGGCCAGAGACTGCGTAACTCTGCCAAAAAAAAAAGAGTGCAGAGGATAAAGGTACTTATCCCTCACCGCACACGAGGGGAAAGGGGGGGTGCATAAGAGGGGGGGGGTTGCACAAAAGGGGGGGGAGTGCACAATAGACTCCAGTAACAATACAAGATCAGCCCATTCTTCAGACTTCTCAAACTGGAAGATATGCCATAAGGCACCAAGCCAATGGTCATCCTTTAGTATAAGGTATGGATGTGGTGATCAGTAATATAGTAAAAAAAAAAAATAACCATTTATGTATTAACAATAAACTAATGGCTATCAGGCTTAATACATACTAGGTGAGTTCCAGGATATGACCATGGGCCAAGTATTCAATGCATGTGCACCCTAATCAGCTGAAGGCTTAAGACAGAGGGGACTCATGTTATAAGAAAAATGTATATATTATTATATAAAGACTGTAGGAGCTTAAGTAGGAATGTTACAAGTATGGAATCTACATAATTTCAGAACATGTGTCTTTATAAATATAAAATTACCACACTTATTATATACAAGATATTAGATCTGTGACCGTGACTCAACCACTTGTAGGAGCCAAAGGCCATCAGACTAAATACAGATTAGGTGAGGTTCAATGTATAATCATGGGTTAAGTATATATTACTGCTAAACTATTAGGAGACTAAGACACATGTGTAGGTGGTTATACTGTAGTGTCACTTTTGGCCTATCAATTAGGATACCTTACCAGGTAATAAAAGTTTTCACATGCTATAGCTTTCAACCGTTTTGAAACCATTATAAGGTTACAATAGCTGATGTATAATAACCCACTTGGGTAAAGTGTGAGCCAGATGTTGTGTCAGTAAATGATATGTGCAGATAGTAGTCCATAAACACAACACCACCTATACACATAACCAATAAGAATTCTCAAAGAATATCAAGGTAAAGCATCCTATTAAGTAAGAATAAACTAAAACAAACATTCTAACATAAATAAACAGATAAATAAGAGCTATATAAACAGTGTTAGGTACTCAAAGGCCATACATATATGAAGCACTGCAGAACAAACCCTCAGAGTCACAGTAGTAAAGGTAGTCCCTCATACGTGTGTCCCGTAGTAAACTTCCCATACCCAGTGCTGCATAGATCAGAGAGTCCCACCGCGACAATACTTGCAGGCAGTCTGGTACCAGGGCTATGTGCGACTACCCTATTCCAGTCTGGACAGCTAAGAAGACGGTGGCAATTTGATAGATCGGATCAGTATAGATCGCACATGGATCGGTAAGGTAAGTCTGTGTGACCAGCCAGATGACAGTTCCTCCGAGTAAAGAACGGATATCGGACATCAGGCACTTAGTACCGCAATCTTTCTCCGGGCAATTGCGCAGCAATAGAAATCTGTGTTTATGCAGGGAGAGGTGTCCCAACGTTAACAACGTGGGCTGAACATGTAGACTCCCCTGTCACCATCCCAGCTCGCGTGTCATCCTCGGCTTCCAAAGAGCCAGCAGCAGCTCCCCGGATGAGGACCAAGGCAGACAAGGAGGTCCCACAAGGATCCAGTCGCACACAGACCCCCGGAGTCACAACAGGACGCGGGCCTCCATCCAGAGGTGCCCCACCACACCATTTAGGTAAATCTGTATTCATCCCTCCTTTGTTCTTGGGGAACTCCATCTCTGATGCAGAATGCCTAGTGGTAGACACTTGGGTAGGACTCGCAGGGGTATCAGGAGCCACAAGAGGCTCATTATCATCTCTTTCTGTACCCAGGGGTCTGGTAATCGATATGAGCCGGTCCAATCTTCTCAACAGATTGCGATCATATTCGATATTCGTCAAAGAGGGCTAGTATAGCCATGTGGGAACCCTCCACATTCACACCACCTCGTAACTAGGCCGCACCTTGTAGATTAGACAATAAACTGAGGAAGCGCTCCCAAATCTTGCTCCAACTTGTACAGCAGGGTTTTAGGTAGAGGGAGATTATGTTTCTACGCTTTATGGGCTGCTATGTCAAAAGGAGCCCCAAAAATCTATCGAGAGCTATTTTTAACGCACTTCTGGCATAGGGTGAATTAAGTTCCTCCCGGTATATCCATTTTCAGTCGGACAACCTTATGATTGTGGCCTACATCAAATATTAGGGTGGCACTCAAATCTCTCTGGTGATGCAGACAGTGTCCCAAATACTTAAGTGTGCAGAGAGAAATCAATGTCAGGTTTTATCTATCCGCATTCCATGTGTGGAGATTTGGGGAGTGAATTCCCTGAGCAGGCAGACTTTTCACTCAGGGTAGTGGTCTCTGAATCAGGAGGTTTTTTATGGAACTATACCACAGATGGGGTGTTCCAGACATAGATCTGATGGCTTCCTGTTTCATCACCAAGTTCCTGAAGAACGTATCCAGGTCCAGAGATCCTCAGGTGGAATTGGTGGATACTCTAGCAGTTCCGTGGAACTTCAATCTGGTTTATCTGTTCCCTCTGGTTGTTACTCTGCTCCAGTGGTTGGCCGGATCAAACAGGACAGAATTGCAACTATTCTGATAGTGTCTGCGTGATCTGGTATGCAGATCTTGTGAGGTTGTCTGCTCCTCCTTGACGGTTGCCTCTTTGTCAGGATCTGCTGACTCAAGGATCATTCCTCTACCAAAATTTAAATACTCTGAGGCTGACTGCCGGGATGATTGAACGGTTGATTTTGGCTCAGAGAGGCTTCTCTGAGAAAGTGATTGATACTCTTATTCAGGCTCGTAAGCCGGCTACCAGAGGAATAATACTACAAGGTCTGGAGAACTTATCTTCACTCTGTGTATCCTTCAGGAGGGTCTGGAGAAAGGGTCTGTCGGACAGTTCTATCAAGGGTCAGATCTCGGCCCTTTCGTTTTTGTTTCATAAGAAGCTGTTTTCATAAGAAGCTGACTAGTTTGCCAGATAGTTCGTTTAGGCTTTGGCCCAAATTTGACCGGTTTTCAAACCTGTTGCTCTTCCTTGGAATTTAAATTTAGTTCTTAAGGTTCTTCAGTGGGCTCAATTTGAGCGTCTGCATTCTGTTGATTATTAAATTGCTCACTTGGAAAGTGGGGTTTTTATTGGCTGTTTCCTCTGCTTGCAGAGTGTCAAAGCTTTGATGAGTGATCCTACATTTCTGGTGATCCATCAGGATAAGGCTGTGTTCAGGACTCAACCAGACTTTTTACCTAAGGGTGAATTCTCGTAAAATCAATTTAGGAGATTGTGGTTCCTTCTTTGGGTCCCAACCCGTTATTCTCTAAGGAGAGACTGTTACACAATCTGGATTTGGTCAGAGCGTTGAAATTCTCCCTTCACACTACTAAGGAGTTTTGTCAGTCTTCTTACTTGTTCATTTTGTATACTGGTAAGCCTAAGTGGCAAAAGACCTCAGCTGTTACTATTAACTTTTGGCTGAGAAGTCTGGTCAGTACGGCCTACAGGGAAGCAGGCCAGGAGCCTTCATTGAGAATAACGACCTATTCTACTCATGCTGTGTCTACTACTTGGACCTTCAAAATTGAGGCGTCAGTTGAGCCGATCTATAAGGCTGCAATGTGGTCTACTTGCACACTTTCACACAATTCTACAAGTTTGATGTTTTTGCTTTGACGGAAGCTTCCTTTGGGAGAAGGGTTCTACAAGCGGTGGTGCCTGGTTTTTAGGACTGCCTACCTGATTTTTCCCTCCCAAACATTATGAACTCCACAGCTTGGCTATTGGTTTCCCATAGGTTATGAATGTTCTCATGGACTCTCACTGCCAATAGAATGAAATATTCTTGGCAGTGAGAGTCCATGACCCCGTCTGATTATTTGGTAATGGCAGCAGTCCTTTTTTTCATTGCACCTCTGTACACCTTGTATCGCTCTTCACTTTTTTTTATCCTTGGCTGAACTACTGGAGGGTATGGGAAGTGGCATGGATATTTATAGCCTTGTTTGGAGTGTGTCTGTCTCCTCCTAAAGACCAGGAATAGTATTTCCCATAGGTTATGAATGTTCTCATGGACTCACTGCCAAGCAGGAAATTAAATTATCAGGTTAGAATAATTTTAGTTTGTTTTGTTTTTTTTTAAATTACATCATCTTTGCAGTTATTTTACAATAGCCAAACTCCACCCACCATTTGCCTTATTTGGTGGGGCCAATCCGGGCTTGAGTCTGTAGACAACAAGGCTAGTCATTATATTGGTATAAAGTGCATCGTTTTGCTGTATGTTATCTCTTAGACAATTAAGGACAGATTTGTAGCAGCAGTTAGCCTTGTGAATTTTACAGTATGTATTTCCATCTCTGAGATTTAGAAAATTTACCATTTTCAGAGATAAATTTCATTAAAAAAGAGCCAAAATAAAAAATGAAAGTATAGTTCAAAGCTTTTTTTTACAATACTTAATAAAACATTTTATATTAAAATGTCATGGTGTTTACTGTCCTGTATTCTCCGTTTGATGAATGATTTTAATAAATAGCTCTTGAATGCAGTAGTAATGTCTAAACAATATATTTATATTGTTATAATGTATTTTTTATGCATTTATATTTGTATTTCTTACTCCATTTTTTTTTTAATCAGGTAGGTTATTACTATTCTTGCATGCATGTGACAGATTGCAAGATCATCTTAAACCTTGTTTGTAAACTAGTGTAAAAATAGCGTAGCAGCCATCAGCGATTGCTTCAACTTTATAGATGTAATGTCTAGGTTTGGAAAAGAACCAATAAAGAATGCATGAAATGTACGGTCCTATACGGTTTTAGTGCTATACTGACTCATGTTCCTCCCATTTCTATATCTATACTCCTTTAAGTGTTGAAAAGTTCCTGCAAACCCTACTTTGTTTAGGGCGGCCTGTGGCCTGTTTTTAGTCACATCCTGTAAGCATATGTCCTGTGGTGATCCCGCAAATGATTATATGCTGCAATACTCTTAGACTGCCAATCTGCTATGATTTGTCAAAACGTAGGAGCAGCAGGCAAGGAAGGGGTGTATTTAGGCTGATCCAGTCTTGCATTGCTGGGTTATTTGGATAGTACACTTGTCAGCACAGCTGTAATCAGGTTTTTGTTCCTTTAATAGTATTCTGATTCCTTACATCTTCACTGTTTGGCATTAACATGGTTGTCTTTTCCTAAACTATTGTTTCTTTAACAGATTCCAATAAATTCAAAGGCTCACCACTTTTACTAAAAATAGTTTCCTTTCTTTTGTCATTGTCTCCATCAAAAACAATCAATTTTTAATCTATTTGATAGAACTAAACTTGTGAAGACTTTCCATTTGCTTGCTGTGAAACTGAATTGTTCTATGACAGTAGACCATAAGGGGTTTTATTTCCTATGGATTAGCACGTTTGCAATATCTACACTGCCAGTGGCTCTTCTTTTCGGGGCATGTTACATCTCCAAAGATTTTTCCTTACTCACTATCTTAAAAAATATCCGATAATTATCTGAAACATCAGAGATTCAGGCAGGGTTACAGAATGTGAGTGGATGTGGATCAGTATCCATGGCTTTAATTTCCCTTCATTCTCAAGGTCTTGTCTATATGACGTGTATCAACCTGACTGCAGTGGTTTAAATCCACCACTAAGGATGAGTGAATAGCAAGTCATTTAGGACAGAAACTTGCAAGGATCAGCTTTAGACTCATTTAAATTCTAGGTCTTCAGAAAGCAGAAGCAGAATTTCTTAGTGCCCAAATGTTTATCATGTACATTGGACTCCACTTTATTTTTGGACATCCACCTGAAATTGGGGAGTCTGTAATAGATTTGATGGTGATAAAGAAAAAATGCTTCTGTTTGTGCAGTAGCGGATTGTTCTTCACCTTGTTATTCAGACCTTTTTTTGGACTATTGTAGATAATTTGGCCATTTTTCAGGCAGCCCATGCTTCCTTTGGATATAAACCGTGTTAATAATAGAGATGGAAAGGTCATTTAGCTGTGTATAATTGTAAAAAAAAAAACAATATTAGACCTTTTATAAAAAGGGACAGTAGTTAGAGATGTAAATAGTCCAAAAAAACATAATTTATGTAAGAACTTACCTGATAAATTCATTTCTTTCATATTAGCAAGAGTCCATGAGCTAGTGACGTATGGGATATACATTCCTACCAGGAGGGGCAAAGTTTCCCAAACCTCAAAATGCCTATAAATACACCCCTCACCACACCCACAATTCAGTTTAACGAATAGCCAAGAAGTGGGGTGATAAGAAAGGAGCGAAAGCATCAAAAATAAGGAATTGGAATAATTGTGCTTTATACAAAAAAATCATAACCACCACAAAAAGGGTGGGTCTCATGGACTCTTGCTAATATGAAAGAAATGAATTTATCAGGTAAGTTCTTACATAAATTATGTTTTCTTTCATGTAATTAGCAAGAGTCCATGAGCTAGTGACGTATGGGATAGCAGATACCCAAGATGTGGAACTTCCACGCAAGAGTCACTAGAGAGGGAGGGATAAAATAAAGGCAGCCAATTCCGCTGAAAAAATAATCCACAACCCAAATCAAAAGTTTTAATCTTATAATGAAAAAAACTGAAATTATAAGCAGAAGAATCAAACTGAAACAGCTGCCTGAAGAAGAGAAAACATCAAAATGGTAGAATTTAGTAAAAGTATGCAAAGAAGACCAAGTTGCTGCTTTGCAAATCTGATCAACAGAAGCTTCATTCCTAAAAGCCCAGGAAGTAGAAACTGACCTAGTAGAATGAGCCGTAATCCTTTGAGGCAGGGACTTACCCGACTCCACATAAGCATGATGAATCAAAGACTTTAACCAAGACGCCAAAGAAATGGCAGAAGCTTTCTGACCTTTCCTGGAACCAGAAAAGATAACAAATAGACTAGAAGTCTTTCTGAAATCTTTAGTAGCTTTAACATAATATTTCAAAGCTCTTACTACATCCAAAGAATGTAAAGATCTCTCCAGAGAATTCTTAGGATTAGGACACAATGAAGGGACAACAATTTTTCTACTAATGTTGTTAGAATTCACAACCTTAGGTAAAAATTGAAATGAAGTCTGCAACACCGCCTTATCCTGATGAAAAATCAGAAAAGGAGATTCACAAGAAAGAGCAGATAACTCAGAAACTCTTCTAGCAGAAGAGATGGCCAAAAGGAACAAAACTTTTCAAGAAAATAATTTAATATCCAGAGAATGCATAGGTTCAAACGGAGGAGTCTGTAAAGCCCTCAGAACCAAATTAAGACTCCAAGGAGGAGAAATTGACTTAATGACAGGTTTGATACGAACCAAAGCCTGTACAAAACAATGAATATCAGGAAGATTAGCAATCTTTCTGTGAAAAAGAACAGAAAGAGCAGAGATTTGTCCTTTCAAAGAACTTGCAGACAAACCTTTATCCAAACCATCCTGAAGAAACTGTAAAATTCTAGGAATTCTAAAAGAATGCCAGGAGAATTTATGAGAAGAACACCAAGAAATGTAAGTCTTCCAGACTCGATAATAAATCTTCCTAGACACAGATTTACGAGCCTGTAACATAGTATTAATTACTGAGTCAGAGAAACCTGTATAACTAAGAATCAAGCGTTCAATTTCCATACCTTCAAAATTAAAGATTTGAGATCCTGATGGAAAAATGGGCCTTGAGATAGAAGGTCTGGTCTTAACGGAAGTGTCCAAGGTTGGCAACTGGCCATCCGAATGAGATCAAAACCTGTGAGGCCATGCTGGAGCCACCAGCAGTACAAACGAACGTTCCATTAGAATTTTGGAAATCACTTTTGGAAGAAGAACTAGAGGCGGAAATATATAGGCAGGATGATAATTCCAAGGAAGCAACAATGCGTCCACTGCTTCCACCTGAGGATCCCTGGATCTCGACAGATACCTGGGAAGTTTCTTGTTTAGATGAGAGGCCATTAGATCTATTTCTGGAAGTCCCCAGATTTGAACAATCTGAAGAAATACCTCTGGGTGAAGAGACCATTCGCCCGGATGTAACGTCTGGCGACTGAGATAATCCGCTTCCCAATTGTCTACACCTGGGATATGAACCGCAGAAATTAGAGCTGGATTCCGCCCATACAAGTATCCGAGATACTTCTTTCATAGCTTGAGGACTGTGAGTCCCACCTTGATGATTGACATATGCCACGGTTGTGACATTGTCTGTCTGAAAACAAATGAACGATTCTCTCTTCAGAAGAGGCCAGAACTGAAGAGCTCTGAAAATCGCACAGAGTTCCAAAATGTTGATTGGTAATCTCGCCTCCTGAGATTCCCAAACCCCCCTGCGCTGTCAGAGATCCCCATACAGCTCCCCAACCTGAAAGACTCGCATCTGTTGAGATTACAGTCCAGGTTGGACGAACAAGAGGCCCCTTGAATTAGACGATGGTGATTCAACCACCAAGTCAGAGAAGATCGAATATTGGGATTTAAGGATATTAATTGTGATATCTTTGTATAATCCCTGCACCACTGGTTCAGCATACAAAGCTGAAGAGGTCTCATGTGAAAACGAGCAAAGGGGATCGCGTCCGATGCAGCAGTCATGAGACCTAAAATTTCCATGCACAAAGCTACCGAAGGGAACGACTGAGACTGAAGGTTTCGACAAGCTGAAACCAACTTCAGACGTCTCTTTTCTGTTAAAGACAAAGTCATGGACACTGAATCTATTAGAAAGCCCAAAAAGGTTACCTTTGTCTGAGGAATCAATGAACTCTTTGGTAAATTGATCCTCCAACCATGTTTTTGAAGAAACGACACAAGTTGATTCGTATGAGATTCTGCAGAATGTAAAGACTGAGCAAGTACCAAGATATCGTCCAAATAAGGAAATACCGCAATACCCTGTTCTCTGATTACAGAGAGAAGGGCACCGAGAACCTCTGAAAAGATCCTTGGAGCTTTTGCTAGGCCAAACGGAAGGGCAACAAACTGGTAATGCTTGTCTAGAAAAGAGAATCTCAGGAACTGATAGTGATCTGGATGAATTGGAATATGAAGATATGCATCCTGTAAGTCTATTGTAGACATATAATGCCCTTGCTGAACAAAAGGCAGAATAGTCCTTATAGTCACCATTTCTCCAACATTGGTGTGTCCGGTCCACGGCGTCATCCTTACTTGTGGGAATATCTCTTCCCCAACAGGAAATGGCAAAGTGTCCCAGCAAAGCTGGCCATATAGTCCCTCCTAGGCTCCGCCCACCCCAGTCATTCTCTTTGCCGTTGCACAGGCAACATCTCCACGGAGATGGTTAAGAGTATGTGGTGTTTAAATGTAGTTTTTTTATTCTACTATCAAGAGTTTGTTATTTTAAAATAGTGCTGGTATGTACTATTTACTCTGAAACAGAAAAGGATGAAGATTTCTGTTTGTGAGAGGAAGATGATTTTAGCAGACAGTAACTAAAATCGATTGCTGTTTCCACATAGGACTGTTGAGATGAAGTAACTTCAGTTGGGGGAAACAGTTAGCAGACTTTTCTGCTTAAGGTATGACTAGCCATATTTCTAACAAGACTGTGTAATGCTGGAAGGCTGTCATTTCCCCTCATGGGGACCGGTAAGCCATTTTCTTAGTTTCAAACAGAATAAAGGGCTTAATATGGGCTATAAAACTGGTAGACACTTTTATGGGCTAAATCGATTGCTTTATTTGGACATTTTATACATGTTTATGCTGATAATTCACACTTATAAACTTGGGGAACATTTTTTAACGTCAGGCACTATGTTAGACACCTTTTCCAGTCAGGGAGGGCCTTCCCAGTTGTAGGCTGAGCCTCATTTTCGCGCCATTACTGCGCAGTTGTTTTTTGAGAGCAAGACATGCAGATGCATGTGTGAGGACCTGAAAGTGCTTGGAAAAGTTTCTAGAAAGCGTCATTTGGTATCGTATTCCCGTTAAATTTGTAAACGGCTCCGGTTCCGTTATTTTAAGGGTTAAAGCTCTGAAAATTGGTATGCAATACTTTTAATGCTTTAAGACACTGTGGTGAAAATTTGGTAAATTTTGAACGATTCCTTCATACTTTTTCACATATTCAGTAATAAAGTGTGCTCTGTTTAAAATTTAAAGAGACAGTAACGGTTTTGTTTTAAAACGGTTTTTGTGCTTTATTGACAAGTTCAAGCCTGTTTAACATGTCTGTGCCTTCGGATAAGCTATGTTCTATATGTATGAAAGCCAATGTGTCTCCCCATTCAAAATTGTGTGATAATTGTGCCATAGCGTCCAAACAAATTAAGGACAGTACTGCCACAGATAATGAAATTGCCCAAGATGATTCCTCAGATGAGGGGAGTAGACATGATACTACATCATCTCCTACTGTGTCTACACCAGTTTTGCCCATGCAGGAGGCCCCTAGTACATCTAGCGCGCCAATGCTTATTACCATGCAACAATTGACGGCTGTAATGGATAACTCCATAGCAAATATTTTATCCAAAATGCCTGCATATCAGAGAAAGCGCGATTGCTCTGTTTTAAACACTGAAGAGCAGGAGGGCGCTGATGATAATTGTTCTGTCATACCCTCACACCAATCTGAAGTGGCCATGAGGGAGGTTTTGTCAGATGGGGAAATTTCAGATTCAGATAAAATTTCTCAACAAGCTGAACCTGATGTTGTGACATTTAAATTTAAATTAGAACATCTCCGCGCACTGCTTAAGGAGGTGTTATCTACTCTGGATGATTGTGACAACTTGGTCATTCCAGAGAAATTATGCAAAATGGACAAGTTTCTAGAGGTTCCGGTGCACCCCGACGCTTTTCCTATACCCAAGCGGGTGGCGGACATAGTGAATAAGGAGTGGGAGAAGCCTGGCATACCTTTTGTTCCCCCCCCCTATATTTAAGAAATTATTTCCTATGGTCGACCCCAGAAAGGACTTATGGCAGACAGTTCCTAAGGTCGAGGGGGCAGTTTCTACTCTAAACAAGTGAACTACTATTCCTATTGAGGATAGTTGTGCTTTCAAAGATCCTATGGATAAAAACGTGGAAGGTTTGCTTAAAAAGATTTTTGTACAGCAAGGTTACCTTCTACAACCCATTTCGTGCATTGTTCCTGTCACTACAGCAGCGTGGTTCTGGTTCGAGGAACTAGAAAAGTCGCTCAGTAGAGAGACTCCATATGAGGAGGTTATGGACAGAGTTCACGCACTTAAGTTGGATAACTCTTTTATTCTAGATGCCGCTTTGCAATTAGCTAGATTAGCGGCGAAAAATTCAGGGTTTGCAATTGTGGCGCACAGAGCGCTTTGGCTGAAGTCTTGGTCAGCGGATGTATCATCCAAGACAAAATTGCTTAACATCCCTTTCAAAGGTAAAACTCTCTTTGGGCCAGAATTGAAAGAGATTATCTCAGACATCACTGGGGGAAAGGGCCACGCCCTTCCACAAGATAGGCCTTTCAAGGCCAAGAATAAGTCTAATTTTCGTTCCTTTTGCAGTTTCAGGAACGGACCGGCCTCTAGTTCTGCATCCTCTAAGCAAGAGGGTAATGCCTCACAGCCCAAACCAGCCTGGAAACCTATGCAAGGCTGGAACAAGGGTAAGCAGGCCAAGAAGCCTGCTGCTGCTAACAAAACAGCATGAAGGAGTAGCCCCCGATCCGGGACCGGATCTAGTAGGGGGCAGACTCTCTCTCTTTGCTCAGGCTTGGGCAAGAGATGTTCAGGATCCCTGGGCACTAGAAATAGTTTCTCAGGGTTATCTTCTTAGAAATGAGGATTTTTCTGACAGATGTCAGAAAGTCAAAACTTTTAAGCGCTTGTCAAGTTCTTCACTCTGTTCCTCGTCCTTCCATAGCTCAGTGCATGGAAGTAGTAGGGTTGATGGTTGCAGAAATGGACATAGTTCCTTTTGCACGAATTCATCTAAGACCATTACAACTGTGCATGCTCAAACAGAAGAATGGGGACTATACAGACTTGTCTCCAGTGATCCAAGTAGATCAGAAGACCAGAGATTCACTCCGTTGGTGGCTGACCCTGGACCATCTATCCCAGGGAATGAGCTTCCGCAGACCAGAGTGGGTCATTGTCACAACCGACACCAGTCTAGTGGGCTGGGAATCCCTGAAAGCTCAGGGACTATGGTCTCGGGAAGAGTCTCTTCTCCCGATAAACATTCTGGAACTAAGAGCGATATTCAATGCTCTCAGGGCTTGGCCTCAGCTTGCAAAGGCCAGATTCATAAGATTCCAATCAGACAACATGACGACAGTTGCGTATATCAATCATCAGGGGGGAACAAGGAGTTCCCTAGCGATGAAAGAAGTGACCAAAATAATACAATGGGCGGAGGATCACTCCTGCCATCTATCTGCGATCCACATCCCAGGTGTGGAAAACTGGGAAGCGGATTATCTGAGTCGTCAGACATTCCATCCGGGGGAGTGGGAACTCCACCCGGAGATTTTTGCCCAGTTGACTCAATTATGGGGCATTCCAGACATGGATCTGATGGCGTCTCGACAGAACTTCAAGGTTCCTTGCTACGGGTCCAGATCCAGGGATCCCAAGGCGACTCTAGTGGATGCACTAGTAGCGCCTTGGACCTTCAACCTAGCTTATGTGTTCCCACCGTTTCCTCTCATTCCCAGGCTGGTAGCCAGGATCAAACAGGAGAGGGTCTCGGTGATCTTGATAGCTCCTGCGTGGCCACAAAGGACTTGGTATGCAGACCTGGTGAATATGTCATCGGTTCCACCATGGAAGCTACCTTTGAGACAGGACCTTCTTGTTCAGGGTCCATTCGAACATCCGAATCTGGTCTCCCTCCAGCTGACGGCTTGGAGAGTGAACGCTTGATTCTATCAAAGCGTGGGTTTTCAGATTCGGTGATTGATACTCTGGTTCAGGCCAGAAAACCGGTAACTAGAAAGATTTACCATAAAATATGGAAAAGATATATCTGCTGGTGTGAATCCAAGGGATTCGCTTGGAATAAGGTAAAAATTCCTAAGATTCTTTCCTTTCTGCAAGAAGGTTTGGATAAAGGATTATCTGCGAGTTCTCTAAAGGGACAGATTTCTGCTTTATCTGTCTTACTACACAAACGACTGGCAGCTATGCCAGATGTTCAAGCATTTGTTCAGGCTCTGGTTAGGATCAAGCCTGTTTACAGACCTTTGACTCCTCCCTGGAGTTTAAATCTAGTTCTTTCAGTTCTTCAAGGGGTTCCGTTTGAACCTCTACATTCCATAGATATTAAGTTGTTATCTTGGAAAGTTTTGTTTTTGGTTGCTATTTCTTCTGCTAGAAGAATTTCAGAGTTATCTGCTCTGCAGTGTTCTCCGCCCTATCTGGTGTTCCATGCAGATAAGGTGGTTTTGCGTACTAAGCCTGGTTTTCTTCCAAAGGTTGTTTCTAACAAAAATATTAACCAGGAGATAGTTGTACCTTCTTTGTGTCCGAATCCAGTTTCAAAGAAGGAACGTTTGTTACACAATTTGGACGTAGTCCGTGCTCTAAAATTCTATTTAGAAGCTACAAAAGATTTCAGACAAACATCTTCTCTGTTTGTCATCTATTCTGGTAAAAGGAAAGGTCAAAAAGCGACTTCTACCTCTCTTTCCTTTTAGCTTAAAAGCATCATCCGATTGGCTTACGAGACTGCCGGACGGCAGCCTCCTGAAAGAATCACAGCTCACTCCACTAGGGCTGTGGCTTCCACATGGGCCTTCAAGAACGAGGCTTCTGTTGATCAGATATGTAAGGCAGCGACTTGGTCTTCACTGCACACTTTTGCCAAATTTTACAAATTTGATACTTTTGCTTCTTCGGAGGCTATTTTTGGGAGAAAGGTTTTGCAAGCCGTGGTGCCTTCCATTTAGGTAACCTGATTTGCTCCCTCCCTTCATCCGTGTCCTAAAGCTTTGGTATTGGTTCCCACAAGTAAGGATGACGCCGTGGACCGGACACACCAATGTTGGAGAAAACAGAATTTATGCTTACCTGATAAATTACTTTATCCAACGGTGTGTCCGGTCCACGGCCCGCCCTGGTTTTTTAATCAGGTCTGATGAATTATTTTCTCTAACTACAGTCACCACGGTACCATATGGTTTCTCCTATATTTTTCCTCCTGTCCGTCGGTCGAATTACTGGGGTGGGCGAAGCCTAGGAGGGACTATATGGCCAGCTTTGCTGGGACTCTTTGCCATTTCCTGTTGGGGAAGAGATATTCCCACAAGTAAGGATGACGCCGTGGACCGGACACACCGTTGGAGAAAGTAATTTATCAGGTAAGCATAAATTCTGTTTTTGAATGTTGGTACCCTTACATAACGATTCAATATTTTTAGATCCAGAACTGGTCTGAAGGAATTCTCCTCCTTTGGTACAATGAAAAGATTTGAGTAAAACCCCAGACCCCGTTCCAGAACTGGAACTGGCATAATTACCCCAGCCAACTCTAGGTCTAAAACACATTTCAGAAGTGCCTGAGCCTTCACTGGGTTTACTGGAATGCGAGAGAGAAAAAATCTTCTCACAGGTGGCCTTACCTTGAAACCTATTCTGTACCCTTGTGAAATAATTTTCTGAATCGAAAGACTGTGAATCGAATTTATCCAAATATCTTTGAAAAATCGTAACCTGCCCCCTACCAGCTGTGCTGGAATGAGGGCCGCACCTTCATGTGGACTTGGGAGCTGGTTTTGACTTTCTAAAAGGCTTGGATTTATTCCAGACTGGAGAAGGTTTCCAAACGGAAACCGTTCCTTTAGGGGAAGGGTCAGGCTTCTGTTCCTTATTCTGACGAAAGGAACGAAAATGATTAGCAGCCCTGTATTTACCTTTAGATTTTTTGGCAAAAAGGTTCCTTTCCCCCCAGTAACAGTTGAAATAATAGAATCCAACTGTGAACCAAATAATTTATTACCTTGGAAAGAGAGAGAAAGCAAAGTTGACTTAGAAGTCATATCTGCATTCCAAGATTTAAGCCATAAAGCTCTCCTAGCTAAAATAGCTAAAGACATATACCTGACATCAATTCTAATGATATCAAAAATGGCATCACAAATAAAGTTATTAGCATGTTGAAGAAGTTTAACAATGCTATAAGCATTATGGTCTGACACTTGTTGCGCTAAAGCCTCCAACCAGAAAGTGGAAGCTGCAGCAACATCAGCCAAAGAAATAGCAGGCCTAAGAAGATTACCTGAACATAAATAAGCTCTCCTTAGAAAGGATTCAAGCTTCCTATCTAAAGGATCCTTAAAGGAAGTACTATCTGCCGTAGGAATAGTAGTACGTTTAGCAAGAGTAGAGAGAGCCCCATCAACTTAAGGGATTTTGTCCCAAAATTCTAATCTATCAGATGGCACAGGGTACAATTTCTTAAACCTTGGAGAAGGAGTAAATTAAGTACCCAGACTATTCCATTCCCTAGAAATTACTTCTGAAATAGCATCAGGAACTGGAAAAACCTCTGGAATAACTACATGAGGTTTGAAAACCGAATTTAAACGCTTAGTAGATTTAGTATCAAGAGGACTAGACTCCTCCATATCTAATGCAATTAACACTTCTTTAAGTAAAGTACGAATAAACTCCATCTTAAATAAATATGAAGATTTATCAGTGTCAATATCTGAGGCAGAATCTTCAGAACCAGATAGATCCTCATCAGAAACAAATAAGTCAGAATGATTGCGGTCACTTAAAAATTCATCTAAAATATGAGAAGTTTTAAAAGACCTTTTACGTTTACTGGAAGGAGGAATAACAGACAGAGCCTTCCGAATAGATTTAGAAACAAAATCTTTTATATTGACAGGGACATACTGAACATTAGATGTTGAAGGAACAATAACAGGTAATGGATTATTACTAATGGAAACACAATCTGCATTAGAAAGTTTATCATGACAGTTATCACAAACTACAGCCGGATGAACAGTTACCAAAAGTTTACAACAGATGCACTTAACTTTGGTAGAACCAGCATCAGGCAGCGTCTTTCCAGAAGTAGATTCTGATCCAGGGTCAGGTTGAGACATCTTGCAATATGTAATAGAAAAAACAACATATAAAGCAAAATTATCAAATTCCTTAAATGACAGGTTCAGGAATGGGAAAAAATGCCAAATGAGCAAGCCTCTAGCAACCAGAAGCAATGAAAAAAAGAGACTGAAATAATGTGAAAAAAAGGTGGACACAAGAATGACGACCACATTTTTTGGCGCCAAGAATGACGCCCACATTATTGTCGCCAAGTAAAACGCCCATATTTTTTTTGGCGCCAAGTATGACGCCACATCCTGTGATGCCGACCCACATTTTTGGCGCAAAAAAACGTCTGAACACATATACGTCAAAAAAATGACGCAACCACGAACAAACTTCCGGCGTCAATTAGGGCGCCGGAAATTACAAAATTTTTGCGCCAAAAAAGTCCGCGCCAAGAATGACGCAATAAATTGTAGCATTTTCAGCCCCCGCGAGCCTAACAGCCCACAGGAAAAAAAGTAAATTGAAAAAAAAAATTTAAGGTAAGAAAAAAATATTATTCATATGCATTATCCCAAATAATGAAACTGACTGTCTGAAATAAGGAATACTGATTATCCTGAATCATGGCAAATATAAGTTTAAAGACAAATATTTAGAACTTTACATATAAAGTGCCCAACCATAGCTTTGAGTGTCATAATAAAATAAGACTTACTTACCCTAAGACACTCATCTACATATAGTAGATAGCCAAACCAGTACTGAAACGAGAATCAGTAGAGGTAATGGTATATAAGAGTATATAGTCGATCTGAAAAGGGAGGTAGGAGAAGAAATCTCTACGACCGATAACAGAGAACCTATGAAATAGATCCCCTAGAGGAAGACTATTGTATTCAAATAGGCAATACTCTCTTCACGTCCCTCTGACATTCACTGCACTCTGAGAGGAAAACCGGGTTTCAACCTGCTGCGAAGCGCATATCAATGTAGAATCTAGCACAAACTTACTTCACCACCTCCATGGGAGGCAAAGTTTGTAAAACTGAATTGTGGGTGTGGTGAGGGGTGTATTTATAGGCATTTTGAGGTTTGGGAAACTTTGCCCCTCCTGGTAGGAATGTATATCCCATACGTCACTAGCTCATGGACTCTTGCTAATTACATGAAAGAAAATCGGTCTCTAAAATGTTTCTGTACTTTTAATATAAACCATCGTCAGTATGAAAGAATCTAATTGTGCCAAGAAAGAAAAGGTGCTTCATGGTTTAGTATTTAGAAACTTAGGAAAAAGAACAGTGACAAGCAGCAAGGTGTGCTGGGTTTTCTGCCAACCAGCTAATTGACTGGAATTCTGCATCTTGTTTAAAGTCTTCAAATGGTAGTAAGTAGTATTATTCAATGTATTATAAACACATTATTTTTACTCTTGGTGAGGTTAAAGAAAAACCTTCATTTAAACAAGAAACAGGATTGTGCTCTTCCAATATATAAAAAAAAAAGAAAGAAATGTTTTAAAGAAGTTTAGTTAAAGTTAGATTATTCTAAATAGAGTTAAATAAAATGTAATTCAGAGCTATAGCCTGGAGGTTAGTTGTAGTCTGTGTGCAGCTTTCAAGGATCTGACACCTTTACTGTCTCATCTCTTCCATCTAGAAGATGTATGTTGTCTTTCTTAAAGGGACTGTAACGTCATAATTAGACATTCATGATTTAGACAGAGAATACAAATTTAAACAACTTTCCAATTTACTTCTATTTAATTGCCTTCCTTCTATCACTTTTGGGGTGCCTGACGAAGGAGGTAAAACCCCGAAACGTTACTAATAAAGGTGACAATGTGTAAAATCCTGGAGAGTGCATCCCTTTCTTGTTGAATATCGATTTACTTGGAAGCACCCTGGGCAACTGTTGAAGTATTTGTGAGTGCTGATATAGATATAGATATATATAGATAGAGATACTACATTAATATGTAGTTTTTAAAGTTACAGCACCACACAGATAATTAATGGAATAATTTGACACATATTTGGTACCTGTTAATTTATGTAGCAATTAATGGTGCTAGGAGACTGTGTGTTAATCATCATACTCTAATTGAAAGTTTGGAAAAAGTGAGAAGAATTCAAGAAATAGGTAGAACTGGGATAAAGCAAGGGGATAGGGAGAAGACAGTCTTATCCAGCACTTATCCAGAGTTAATATAATAGTAACTTACTACTGCTGTCTTTTGTAAATTATTTGCATTTAGCATTAAATTGTAATTTAGTTTGTATCAATCCACTGACTATTACCATTTTTTAATTCAAATTTAACCTTAATGTGTACTGGTAACTAAGGGTTAATGGATTTAGTGGTGGATAAGACTGTCTTCTCCCTATCCCCTTGCTTTATCTCAGTTCTACCTATTTCTTGGATTCTTCTTACTTTTTCTAAACTTTCAATTAGAGTGTGTATATATATATATATATATATATATATATATATATATATATAAAGTGTGTGTGTGTGTGTATATATGTGTGTATGTATATATATATATATATATACTAATTTTTTCATTGGCTCATCCATTTAAAACATTGCAGCACACTTCCTGCACACTTCCTGCACTTTCATATAGGGTTTATGCATCTACGCCGCACTCAAGCCACCCTCTTTTGAAGGAGGCGCTCCTTTCCAAATACTTGTGTAACCTTTATTAAGAATGATTGTGTTAGGCTGTTGTTTAAATTCAAGTGAACCTGTGTGATTTAATCTCGTGGCGCAGAACACTATACTTTTTTTTCTCATACTCATCCATGTGTTAAGTTAGAAACCAGAAGCGCATTGCTGCTCCTTCAACAAATAATAAGAGAATTAAACACATTTGATAATAGAAGTAAACTGGAAAGTTGTTTTAAATTGTATGTTCTACCTAAATCATGAAAGAAAAATGTTGGGGTTTTATGTCCCTTTCAGTAAGTTTATGGCACAATCTGTCTGATTCTCAACAGAGACCATTTGTCCCACAAGTTACTGAAAAAAAATCTGATTTATTTCAGACTTTTTGTCCTTAAGAAAAGCTTTACCATAATTTTCTTTTCTTTTTTTTTTTAGGATGTTCTTGAAGAGAGAATTTCTTTGGAAGTTCAACTGGAACAGCTCCGACCTTTTTCTCACCTTTAAGCCAACTACTGCCAACTGTGAATACAGCCTAAATCAACCCAGACTTCCAGTGCTATGTGATTCAGCATTATAATGTGGCTTTTTTACGTATTGTCATTTTATATATGTTATCCTATAGTACAAAGAAATGATCTATTACCCACAGATCATCCCCTTGTTATCCTCTAAACTAGCATACCCTGTAAACAGTATAAATCTCTATCCAATATCAGTAAATAAAGTGCAATGTTATTACAGCAAGGCAACTTCTTGACAAATTTAAAGTAAAGCTACCTGCATTCTGCAATTACCGATTTAGCTTTTAAAATACTAACCCTCTTTTCATAAACCCCATATGTGTGTGTCCAGCACCAACGCCTACAGTTTTATTTTATAAGAATGAATCTCCTTTAGTTTTATTGCAAAAAAATGATGCCCTTTTTATTATCCATGTTCACAGTCAGTGACTGTTCAACGCCTCCTGAAATAATAAGTTCCTTGAGGTTTCTGGGTTATTCATCTGGTCTGAAGAACTTTCTTCTTCAACAAATAGGCTTTACTAATAGCAACAATCTCAGAGTGTATCCTGGTATTCAGGCTGATGTACTGTACTAGCGTTTGTTTTATATTGTATGATACACACCTTTTGATCTCATATGTAAAGTTACATTGAAAACTGATTAACAGCAATTATTGTATTTAATAGCTTATTCTGGCTGTGGGATCACAGATGTTTGAACTGCATGAATGTCTCAGCAGAGTCAGAAATAGCAAATGTGTGATTTTTACACCAATAAAACAGCACAATATTTTAACTTTGACTTTGCGTTTTGTATTTCATATATAAAAATGTCATAAGGCAGGTATTGATCAGACCAAAATACATGTTCATATAATGATGGATTAAAATGTCTCTCACTCTTAAGAACCATATCCATGTTGCTGAGTATATGGCTCTGACTGCTGGAGGGGGCAGAAATGTCCCACATCAAATGACCTTCAGGCTTGCGCTCAGTTTCTTCTTGTTTATGAGTATGGTACGGTGAGCTGGAGCTTTACTCCACAAAATGTTTGCTCTTTTGTACAGATGAATAATGAAATGTTTACTTTTGTGTGCACAGCAACAACAACAAAAACTCTCCCATTATAAATTGTTAAATAGATGGGGGGGGGGGTTCTTGGTACTTACTATAATTTATTTGTAGACTGGGTTGAACAATCAAATATTGTGTTGATATCACCATAGATTCCCTCAGCTATATAGAAGGTGTTTCTATTTGGAAACATTCTTATTGAGTTGCGGAATTTAAAGAGACATGACACTCAAAATGTGTTTTCATGAATCAAATAGAGCATGCAATTTAAAACTGCTTTCCGATTTACTTCTATTGTCAAATCTTTGTTCTATTGGTATCCTTTGTTGAAAAACATACCTAGGTAGGCTCAGGAGCAGCAATACACTACTGGGAGCTAGCTGCTGGTTAGTGTCTGCACACGTAATTGACTCCCATTATGCATTCAACTAGCTCCCAGAAGTGAATTCCTTCTCCTTCAACAAAGGATGCCAAGAAAATAAAGTAAATTTGATAGTTGAAGCATCTGGGGAAATTGTTTAAAATTGTTTGTTCTAGCTGAAGCATGAGTTTAATGTCCCTTTAAAGTCTCTATACGTTAATCTAACAGTATTGGGTGTCAAGCAACTAAGTATTGTTTTTGAATGGAATCTATTGGCGCCTCAGGACACTGTACTCCCAGGTATTCCAATATTTATTTTGTATTGTGGAAGAGATAATCTTCTCAGAGGGCTACAACATATTTTAGTGTTCTCTACAGAAAATGTTGCCAGGTGAGGGCAGTGTAATATTTTCTAATATATCATTTTCTTCTATCCAAAGCACAACTTAATTGCATCATTTAACATAAATGTATTTAATGATAATTTGTGCAATAAAAATTTGACATTTTTAATATTTGCTCATTTTAGCTTAATATTGGCTAAAATTGTAGCCGGATAGTCAGTAAAATCGGGTGGTGCACCAGCTAAAAAGGTCCTGGGGAGAACACACACTTTTTATGGCTAAGGTACAAACATTTACTTTTTACTGTGGAAGTGTAGTGTTGAGAAATTCAAAGATTTTTTTAAAGTTACTTATGTAATTAATTACCAGTCATGTTTTTTAAACTGAGAAATACACATGATAAACTTGCTAAGATAATTACTAATTTTTTTAAATCTTCTTCAAATCCATCTCTCTAAATAGTTCTTAGCTATATTGTATGTTATACTGTCACCATGGGTTAGGGCAAAATATTTGTAACTGTTAGGCCTGCAGCACATCACATAATGGTGAGCATTGCAGCTACACAACTAAGGTACTTCGTTGCCCACTGATGTGGCTAATGTAATATCTACCTGTAGTAGTGGTTACCTCAGGGTTTTCCATAGTAAGCTTCTACCACCAACTGCTGGTTATATTTCTAGTTGTACAAATATATTTACAGGAACATTAAATACCTATTTTGTGTTATGCATTGTGCTTGTCCCACGCTCCCTAGAGAGGCCAGTCAAAATTCTGTCATGTGGGTTTTCAAAATGTTGCAAATTAAAAATCTAGTTTAGGCAATTTGCAGCATCTTGAAAACCTAGTTTACAGAGTTTGCCCTTTATCCTCTGTGTGTGTGTGTGTATATATATATATCAGTGCTGATGTGCTTGCACATGGGTAGCAACTCTTTTTCAGATACGTGCAACCATAATTAGAGGGTGGTGCATTAAATGTATTTAGTGTTTAATGTCCCTTTTAAGTTACGTAATGGGACGTTAAATAATCACTCACTATATTAAAGGACCTGGAAGAGACCATCAGCAGGCATAAAAAACGTATCTCTTCCAAATAAAGATTTCATTTTCAAAACAGGTCTAAACACTTGTATTATAGGAAACCATCTATCTTTCGTGGCATTGCAACAGTCTACTTTCATTTTAACACCTTTTCTTTTAATAGCCTAGATACAATAGACAGTGCTTTCTCTACAGAGAATTAAAGCAGCTCCACTCAGGTGTGGATTCCTTATCCAGTGATTTTTTTATTATTCATTTGGTGCAGGCTGAGTAAAGGATATCGAATGTTAAGGATAGACAAGAGAAGGTAAATTAAATTATCACCTTTTTAAAGCACAAAGTAGCAATACCTCAGGAGCATGTTGAAGATCTTGAAAATTGCAGTCAAACTGTAGTATAGTTAGCCTTCCTGAAACAGTCCAAAATCAATGATCTGCTGCATTTGTGCAAACTAAGCTACCACGCCTGCTTCAAACTGAGACTACTTTGTCTTTAATAGTAGACAGAGTGCAAAGGTTTAACCACAATACGGCCCAAAACATGTAGACCGGAAATAATGACACTTCTGCAAGCCTATAGAAAGCAATCTAGCCTTTGCAATATCAATAATTTTCTGGTTAGGTTTCCCAAAAGTGCAAAGGGCCGGATTTACAAAAAGGCAGAGTAGGCATGTGCCTTACAGGCTCCCTCCATACAGAGGCACCTGTCTCTGCCTATTATAAATACCGGTCATCAGGCACCCTTAACTAAGATGGCCACTGGCAATCAAAGCGAGGAGCTAGAAGCAAACCCAATGCATTATCCGATTGGTTGTACATCCGGTGACCTCACAGAGACATTGGCCAATCAGATTCAATGTAATTCACCCATCTTCACTGTTTGTTTTTTTGCCTCTGCCTGGGGGGTTAGGTGGGTGCCCCGCCGATCCTCTGGCATCCCACCCCAAGTGAACCTTTGGGAATGAGGATTACTAGGGTGGCTTCGCCCCCCCTTGAACCCCCCAGGTGAAGGCAAAAATAGATGGTGAAGATTGGGGAATTTCAGCACCCATCATATATATGGTGTAACCTGTATGTGTGGTATATAATGCCTAACATACGTTACATATATGTGTACTGGTGTAAGGGGCTCCTACAAGGTGTTGGCTCTCATCCTGAACGGACCAAACACCTGAACTGAATGAACAGTGTCTCTGTGAGATCACCGGATCCACAACCAATCGGATAATGCATTGGGTTTGTCGCTAGCGCCTAGTCAGTAAAATGGCACTGTGCATGTGCGGTGACCATCTTTGTAAAGGTTGTCAACCTTAACAAAGATAGCCGCTGGACACACACACTGCTGTTATTTCACTGTCGGCAGCCATCTTAGTTAAGGTTGCCAGCACATCAATGAATGGACAAGAGGGGGCTCGGGGGTGGGGGTTCTGTCTTCAGAGTTCAGTGCCTACCTGGTCTTTAAATCCGACCCTGGAAGTGCAGAAGACTTTTTTTTTACCCAGCCAAACTCTGCTTACAATGTCAGGCCCAAATTCTTTTGACATGTTTAAGGACCTCCAGGAATATCTTCCCTCCAGGCCCTGAATGATTAAGGGCTTCTTTGATTATCTGGACAGAGCCAGTGTAACACAGATTTAATTGTTTTGGATGTAATTGGTAAAAAATTTAACTGGTAGAAACTTGTGGTGCACTTATCTTGTTTATTTGTAGGCTGTGTTGTTTTTGTGTTTATTTTTTGTTTTCTAGGTGTGACCCCACTCCAGCATCAGGAATTTACTATATACATATTTGGTGAAATACCCTTGCTAAATGTCTGCACTAACCTTAATCCAGTAACCAGTATACCTTGTCTGGCATGCATCTAAGGGAGTAATGCTGGGAGAAATGACTGCATTTACAGCAGGCTATTGTCACACTAGGAAGTATAGCATTGTTCTGTTTTCAATTGTGGAACATCTCAAATATTTAGTATAAACATTAAAAATGTGCTTACTTAAAGGGGCATGAAACCCAAAAAAATTCTTTCATTATTTAATTTGCTTCCTTCTCTTGTTATCATTTGCTGAAAGGTTTATCTACGCAAGTTCATGAGCAGCAGAGAATCTAGGTTCTAGCTGTTGATTGGTGGCTGCATATATATATTGAATGTGATTGCGTAGAGATGCACCGAAATGAAAATTCTGGACCGAAACCGATACCGAAAATTCAGGATGATCCTGGCCGAAAACCGAAACGAAACCGAAATTGTTTTTTTCTTTTTTAACTACAGTGTGTGTGTGTAGCTGAGAGAGCTTGTAGGCGGGAAAGCTCCAACAAATGGACATGGTCACTTGTACAGTAGGGCGTGATCTGCAGTTAAACTGGAGCTCTATAAGGGAGAGCGTGGTTATAGCCAGACAACATTACGAGGTGGACATGTGTTTTGATTTTGGGTGTAGTTATCCGTGCGATGAGCATGGCTGCACCTGATCGTCTCTCATCGTATCTCCGCCTAGTTCCTGGTTCGGGTCTCACACTGACCCGTCAGATTATATGTCCGGAGCCCCAAATGGAGTCTGCCTGTCACCTATCACCAGGACCACTGGATTTAGCTACATCCTTACGTGCAAGGTGGTTATAGAAAGTTACTGTGCTTTTTTGTATACACTGTCTGGTGGGTGCTAATTTGTACCAACTGTGTGCGAGCTTGGGGCTTATGCTTATAAAGTGTGCACGCATTGTCTCAGGCGAATAGAATGTCTATGCACAAGAGGCTGATGTATAAGCACTGTATATAAGGCTTAAATATATTCACTGTGTGTGCTTAGGGCTGTGTCTGATATCAAGTGTTTATAAACATGTTACTTATCCTCCTTTGATATTTGTATTCACTAGTCAGAACTTTGGTTTCCTTCTCTGCTGGTTTCAAATATCATCATGTAATGGTACTTATGTGTGTGCTCTGTGTACCATGCCAGTGCTGTGCTGCTCACCTTATGCTAAGGATAGACATGTAACTCAATAGAACAGGGGAGGGCTGTACATTTTTAGCCATTTTGGTCCTCTTTGGGCCAAAATTGGAATTGCACATTTTCAGCAGCTCAAATTTTGGTGCATCGCTAGTATTATTCTTTCTTTATTTAGTTCTGTGTAACAGAATCAGATTTAACCGTTTTTGTTTTGTTACCAATTATCAAAATAAAGTATAGTCCTAGAAAACTATTATTATATGCAATACAGTAAGTCAAGTAATGAACTCAAACAGCAGCTCTAGGCTGGCATCAAATTTAAAATATGCTACACAATAATTTTGCCGAAAATAAAAGGCAAACAAAACGAAAACCGAAATAACAAAAAATGCTATTTTCGGCCGAAACTTTCTGCGGCCGAAATTTCGGTGCATCCCTAGTGATTGGCTCACCCATGTGTTCAGTTAGAAACTAGTAGTGCATTGCTGCTCCTTCAACAAATGATACCAAGAGAATGATACAGATTAGATAATAGAAGTAAATTAGAAAGTTGTTTAAAATTGTATTCTCTATCTGAATCATGAAAGAAAAATTTTGGGTTTCATGTCCCTTTAATAAAGTACAATGGAAAGAATACAGAGGCTTGCTATCTACTTTAAATTAAGCTTATCAAACCTATCAAAAAAGGATGTTTTATCTCCATGGCAAAACTGGTAGGATACAAAGTCAAAAAAGAAAGTAGCATCTCTAAAGAGAGATGGGTCCAAAAGAGAGGACACACAATGAAAGGAAGGGGTTCTCAATCCTCACAACAATATGAGGGGAAAAAGGAAACACAAAACTTAACATTTATTTATATAAAAAAAAATAAAAAAGAGAAATATAAAACCACATTAAAAACACTTTAAAAAAAAGAAAGACCTTTGATAAAGCAGGAAGCGAAACGTGCGTAAGGCGTTTTTTGTGACTTGATTAGGTCCTGGCCAGTGACCCTTGGTATTGTATTGTAGCTATATTTGATTTATTCTATATGTTCTATACTAGATGTTTTTGTTGTACCAGATTAGAACAGGAATACCCAGTGGTTTTAAATAATTGTGTAGGAGCAACACGTAAGACTAGCAGTTCGCCAATCCCTTTTCTTTTACAAAGATATGACGAGTCCACGGATTTCATACTTCTGGGATATTAACCTCCTGCTAACAGGAAGTGGTAAAGAGCACCACAGCAGAGCTGTATATATAGCTCCTCCCTTCCCTCCACCCCCAGTCATTCTCTTTGCCTGTGTTAGTAATAGGAAGAGGTAAAGTGAGGTGTTTGTTTTAGTTTCTTCAATCAAGAAGTTTTTTAATTTAAATGGTACCGGTGAGTACTATTTTCCTCAGGGAGATATGGAAGAAGATTTCTGCCCTGAGGTTGATGATTTTAGCAGATGTAACTAAGATCCATGTTCGTTCCCACAGAGCTTCTGAAGGTAGTACAAGAGAAATCTTCAATGTGGAGAACGGTTTCATGCTACAAGCAGCATTGAGGTATGTTCAGTCTTTTATTTCTGAGGAGACTTGGTATATCAGAACTGGCTGCCTTTTTTGGGTAAGCAGTAGACCTGTACACAAAGGGTATTACTGAAAATCCTGTGTTTATTTCTTTAATTGACATAGTACTGGGCTGAAAGCAGTATATAAAAAGGACACTGGGAGAGGCAGCTTAACGTTTTTTATTTGGGATACAAATAATCAGTATGGCTGTAGTATTTCTGTTGTGCTTTTAAGGGGACCAAATGGCTTTATTTGCTAACCGCTTCCCATGCGGTTGTACAGACTAATGCGAAAGTAATCCATGATGGGCGGGGTCTATTTTCACGCTCTCAGACGCGCAGTTTACTCTGATTGAGAAGGCAGCAGGCATTAGCTCCGGTTGGGCCTAAACTTGTGTTCTGTTAACCGGATCGTTGTTGAGTGATTTTGCAGTACCCTGGGGGCAGGTAGGCGCCACAGCAGAG
Source organism: Bombina bombina (assembly GCF_027579735.1). Classification (NCBI taxonomy): domain Eukaryota; kingdom Metazoa; phylum Chordata; class Amphibia; order Anura; family Bombinatoridae; genus Bombina; species Bombina bombina. Next base: position 636,109,435 of record NC_069502.1, read on the forward strand.
CAGTGGCGAGGTGCAGGGGTCATTTTTTCAAATCATATATATTTTTTTATATAAATGTCTGTTAGAGGTTAAATTCACCCTTTGCTCTTAGGGTGCAATAATTTTTGGCACAATTAAATGTGTATTTAATTATATTGCGTTATTTAACGTTTTTAGGCAGATTGGGAAAAATTGTGCGCTTTTTCTCTTGTAAGATATATCGAGTCCACGGATTCATCCTTACTTGTAGGATATTCTCCTCCCCTACAGGAAGTGGCAGAGAGAGCACCCACAGCAGAGCTGCCTATATAGCTCCCCCCCTTAGCTCCACCCCTCAGTCATTCTCTCTGCCTGCTTAACTGCTAGGAAGGGCAAAGAGGAGTGTGGTGACAAAAATGTTAGGTTTTTATTTTCTCAAGCAAAAGTTTGTTATTTTTAAATGGTACCGGTGTGTACTATTTACTCTCTGGCAGAAAAGGGATGAAGATTTCTGCAGGGAGGATGATGATCTTAGCATTTTTGTAACTAAGATCCACTGCTGTTTTCACAAGGACTGAAGAGTACAGGAAAACTTCAGTTGGGTGAACAGTTTGCAGGCTAAACTGCATTAAGGTATCTTCAGTCTATTTTTTTCTAGACAGACTGTTATTTCTAGAAAAGGCTGGCAATATTCCCATGAGGGAAGGGTAAGCTGTATTCAGACACTTGGATAGGAATTTCAGCTTGCTTGAAGGGCTCATTAGTTACTGGTGACACTGTTTGGTAAAAACGTTTACCATTTGTTTATTCAGTGAATGATGCAATTATAACATTTTTTTGAAGGGACTAAAGGGGTCATTGTGGCTTGTTTTTGAGTTTTCTAACCCACATGGTTAATTTAGAGACACTCTAGTGTTTGTCTGTTAGGCCTCAAAACATTGAGTGAGGTGGGAGGGGCCTATTTTCGTGCCTCAGTTGTGCAGTTTCTTTTCCTCTGAGACTTCTAACTGCTTCTCCAGAGGTTCCTGCCATGTTTGAGGGCTGTAAAAGAAGTTTTTCCCCCCACAAATTGTTCTGAAGGGCAGGTAGGAGCCACAGCAGAACTGTGGCAAAGTGCTGAAAGTCTTTTTTTACTGGTTTTGATGTTTTTTCAATCCGGTTTTGCCATTAAGGGGTTAATTGTTTATTTGCATAGCTGTGCAAAGTTACTAAGGCTATATGATACTACTGTAAAAATTTTGTTATGTTTACTACTTTTTTACACTGTTTTGCAGAATTTGTGCAGCTTTTTCTTTCATGTAATTAGCAAGAGTCCATGAGCTAGTGACGTATGGGATATATATTCCTACCAGGAGGGGCAAAGTTTCCAAAACCTTAAAATGCCTATAAATACACCCCTCACCACACCCACAATTCAGTTTTACAAACTTTGCCTCCTATGGAGGTGGTGAAGTAAGTTTGTGCTAGATTCTACGTTGATATGCGCTCCGCAGCAGGTTGGAGCCCAGTTTTCCTCTCAGCGTGCAGTGAATGTCAGAGGGATGTGAGGAGAGTATTGCCTGTTTGAATTCAATGATCTCCTTCTACGGGGTCTATTTCATAGGTTCTCTGTTATCGGTCGTAGAGATTCATCTCTTACCTCCCTTTTCAGATCGACGATATACTCTTATAAATATACCATTACCTCTGCTGATTTTTGTTTCAGTACTGGTTTGGCTTTCTACAAACATGTAGATGAGTGTCCTGGGGTAAGTAAGTCTTATTTTCTGTGACACTCTAAGCTATGGTTGGGCACTTTTTTAATAAAGTTCTAAATATATGTATTCAAACATTTATTTGCCTTGACTCAGGATGTTCAACATTCCTTATTTTCAGACAGTCAGTTTCATATTTGGGATAATGCATTTGAATCAAATATTTTTCTTACCTTAAAGATTTGACTTTTTTCCCTGTCGGCTGTTAGGCTCGCGGGGGCTGAAAATGCTTCATTTTATTGCGTCATTTTTGGCGCAGACTTTTTTAGAGCAAAAAATCTTTTCTGTTTCCGGCGTCATACGCGTCGCCGGACGTTGCGTCATTTTTGACGTTCTTTTGCGCCAAAAAATGTCGGCGTTCCGGACGTGGCGTCATTTTTGTCGCCAAAAGCATTTAGGCGCCAAATAATGTGGACGTCTTATTTGGCGCTAAAAAAATATGGGCATCGCTTTTGTCTCCACATTATTTAAGTCTCATTATTTATTGCTTCTGGTTGCTAGAAGCTTGTTCACTGGCATTTTTTCCCATTCCTGAAACTGTCATTTAAGGAATTTGATCAATTTTGCTTTATATGTTGTTTTTTCTCTTACATATTGCAAGATGTCTCACGTTGCATCTGAGTCAGAAGATACTTCAGGAAAATCGCTGTCTGGTGCTGGAACTACCAAAGCTAAGTGTATCTGCTGTAAACTTTTGGTAGCTATTCCTCCAGCTGTTGTTTGTATTAATTGTCATGACAAACTTGTTAATGCAGATAATATTTCCTTTAGTAATGTACCATTACCTGTTGCAGTTCCATCAACATCTAATGTTCAGAATGTTCCTGATAACATAAGAGATTTTGTTTCTGAATCCATCAAGAAGGCTATGTCTGTTATTCCTCCTTCTAGTAAACATAAGAAATCTTTTAAAACTTCTCTTTATACAGATGAATTTTTAAATGAACATCATCATTCTGATTCTAATGACTCTTCTGGTTCAGAGGATTCTGTCTCAGAGATTGATGCTGATAAATCTTCATATTTATTTAAAATGGAATTTATTCGTTCTTTACTTAAAGAAGTACTAATTGCTTTAGAAATTGAGGATTCTGGTCCTCTTGATGCTAAATCTAAACGTTTAGATAAGGTCTTTAAATCTGCTGTGGTTATTCCAGAAGTTTTTCCTGTTCCTGGTGCTATTTCTGAAGTAATTTCCAGAGAATGGAATAATTTGGGTAATTCATTTACTCCTTCTAAACGTTTTAAGCAATTATATCCTGTGCCGTCTGACAGATTAGAATTTTGGGACAAAATCCCTAAAGTTGATGGGGCTATTTCTACCCTTGCTAAACGTACTACTATTCCTACGTCAGATGGTACTTCGTTTAAGGATCCTTTAGATAGGAAAATTTAATCCTTTCTAAGAAAAGCTTATCTGTGTTCAGGTAATCTTCTTAGACCTGCTATATCATTGGCTGATGTTGCTGCAGCTTCAACTTTTTGGTTGGAAACTTTAGCGCAACAAGTAACAGATCATGATTCTCATAATATTATTATTCTTCTTCAACATGCTAATAATATTATCTGTGATGCCATTTTTGATATTATCAGAGTTGATGTCAGGTTTATGTCTCTAGCTATTTTAGCTAGAAGAGCTTTATGGCTTAAAACTTGGAATGCTGATATGTCTTCTAAATCAACTCTACTTTCCATTTCTTTCCAGGGTAACAAATTATTTGGTTCTCAGTTGGATTCTATTATCTCAACTGTTACTGGTGGGAAAGGAACTTTTTTACCACAGGATAAAAAATCTAAGGTTAAAAACAGGGCTAATAATCGTTTTCGTTCCTTTCGTTTCAACAAAGAACAAAAGCCTGATCCTTCATCCTCAGGAACAGTTTCAGTTTGGAAACCATCTCCAGTCTGGAATAAATCCAAGCCTTCTAGAAAAGCAAAGCCAGCTTCTAAGTCCACATGAAGGTGCGGCCCTCATTCCAGCTCAGCTGGTAGGGGGCAGGTTACGTTTTTTCAAAGAAATTTGGATCAATTCTGTTCACAATCTTTGGATTCAGAACATTGTTTCAGAAGGGTACAGAATTGGTTTCAAGATAAGACCTCCTGCAAAGAGATTTTTTCTTTCCCGTGTCCCAGTAAATCAAGTGAAAGCTCAAGCATTTCTGAAATGTGTTTCAGATCTAGAGTTGGCTGGAGTAATTATGCCAGTTCCAGTTCTGGAACAGGGGATGGGGTTTTATTCAAATCTCTTCATTGTACCAAAGAAGGAGAATTCCTTCAGACCAGTTCTGGATCTAAAAATATTGAATCGTTATGTAAGGATACCAACGTTCAAAATGGTAACTGTAAGGACTATCTTGCCTTTTGTTCAGCACGGGCATTATATGTCCACAATAGATTTACAGGATGCATATCTGCATATTCCGATTCATCCAGATCATTATCAGTTCCTGAGATTCTCTTTTCTGGACAAGCATTACCAGTTTGTGGCTCTGCCGTTTGGCCTAGCTACAGCTCCAATAATTTTTACAAAGGTTCTCGGTGCCCTTCTGTCTGTAATCAGAGAACAGGGTATTGTGGTATTTCCTTATTTGGACGATATCTTGGTACTTGCTCAGTCTTTACATTTAGCAGAATCTCATACGAATCGACTTGTGTTGTTTCTTCAAGATCATGGTTGGAGGATCAATTCACTAAAAAGTTAATTGATTCCTCAGACAAGGGTAACCTTTCTGGGTTTCCAGATAGATTCAGTGTCCATGACTCTGTCTTTGACAGACAAGAGACGTCTAAAATTGATTTCAGCTTGTCGAAACCTTCAGTCACAATCATTCCCTTCGGTAGCCTTATGCATGGAAATTCTAGGTCTTATGACTGCTGCATCGGACGCGATCCCCTTTGCTCGTTTTCACATGCGACCTCTTCAGCTCTGTATGCTGAATCAATGGTGCAGGGATTACACAAAGATATCTCAATTAATATCTTTAAAACCGATTGTACGACACTCTCTAACGTGGTGGACAGATCACCATCGTTTAATTCAGGGGGCTTCTTTTGTTCTTCCGACCTGGACTGTAATTTCAACAGATGCAAGTCTCACAGGTTGGGGAGCTGTGTGGGGATCTCTGACGGCACAAGGAGTTTGGGAATCTCAGGAGGTGAGATTACCGATCAATATTTTGGAACTCCGTGCAATTTTCAGAGCTCTTCAGTCTTGGCCTCTTCTGAAGAGAGAATCGTTCATTTGTTTTCAGACAGACAATGTCACAACTGTGGCATACATCAATCATCAAGGAGGGACTCACAGTCCTCTGGCTATGAAAGAAGTATCTCGAATTCTGGTTTGGGCGGAATCCAACTCCTGTCTAATCTCTGCAGTTCATATCCCAGGTATAGACAATTGGGAAGCGGATTATCTCAGTCGCCAAACGTTGCATCCGGGCGAATGGTCTCTTCACCCAGAGGTATTTCTTCAGATTGTTCAAATGTGGGAGCTTCCAGAAATAGATCTGATGGCGTCTCATCTAAACAAGAAACTTCCCAGGTATCTGTCCAGATCCCGGGATCCTCAGGCGGAAGCAGTGGATGCATTATCACTTCCTTGGAAGTATCATCCTGCCTATATCTTTCCGCCTCTAGTTCTTCTTCCAAGAGTAATCTCCAAGATTCTGAAGGAATGCTCGTTTGTTCTGCTGGTAGCTCCGGCATGGCCTCACAGGTTTTGGTATGCGGATCTTGTCCGGATGGCCTCTTGCCATCCGTGGACTCTTCCGCTAAGACCAGACCTTCTGTCGCAAGGTCCTTTTTTCCATCAGGATCTCAAATCCTTAAATTTAAAGGTATGGAGATTGAACGCTTGATTCTTGGTCAAAGAGGTTTCTCTGACTCTGTGATTAATACTATGCTACAGGCTCGTAAATCTGTATCCAGAGAGATATATTATAGAGTCTGGAAGACTTATATTTCTTGGTGTCTTCTCATCATTTTTCTTGGCATTCTTTTAGAATTCCGAGAATTTTACAGTTTCTTCAGGATGGTTTAGATAAAGGTTTATCCGCAAGTTCTTTGAAAGGACAAATCTCTGCTCTTTCTGTTCTTTTTCACAGAAAGATTGCTAATCTTCCTGATATTCATTGTTTTGTACAAGCTTTGGTTCGTATAAAACCTGTCATTAAGTCAATTTCTCCTCCTTGGAGTTTGAATTTGGTTCTGGGGGCTCTTCAAGCTCCTCCGTTTGAACCTATGCATTCATTGGACATTAAATTACTTTCTTGGAAAGTTTTGTTCCTTTTGGCGATCTCTTCTGCTAGAAGAGTCTCTGAATTATCTGCTCTTTCTTGTGAGTCTCCTTTTCTGATTTTTCATCAGGATAAGGCGGTGTTGCGAACTTCTTTTGAATTTTTACCTAAGGTTGTGAATTCCAACAACATTAGTAGAGAAATTGTGGTTCCTTCATTATGTCCTAATCCTAAGAATTCTAAGGAGAAATCGTTGCATTCTTTGGATGTTGTTAGAGCTTTGAAATATTATGTTGAAGCTACTAAGTCTTTCCGAAAGACTTCTAGTCTATTTGTTATCTTTTCCGGTTCTAGAAAAGGCCAGAAAGCTTCTGCCATTTCTTTGGCATCTTGGTTGAAATCTTTAATTCATCATGCCTATGTCGAGTCGGGTAAAACTCCGCCTCAAAGGATTACAGCTCATTCTACTAGGTCAGTTTCTACTTCCTGGGCGTTTAGGAATGAAGCTTCGGTTGATCAGATTTGCAAAGCAGCAACTTGGTCCTCTTTGCATACTTTTACTAAATTCTACCATTTTGATGTATTTTCTTCTTCTGAAGCAGTTTTTGGTAGAAAAGTACTTCAGGCAGCGGTTTCAGTTTGAATCTTCTGTTTATGTTTTTCATTAAACTTTATTTTGGGTGTGGATTATTTTCAGCAGGAATTGGCTGTCTTTATTTTATCCCTCCCTCTCTAGTGACTCTTGCGTGGAAAGATCCACATCTTGGGTAGTCATTATCCCATACGTCACTAGCTCATGGACTCTTGCTAATTACATGAAAGAAAACATAATTTATGTAAGAACTTACCTGATAAATTCATTTCTTTCATATTAGCAAGAGTCCATGAGGCCCGCCCTTTTTTGTGGTGGTTATGATTTTTTGTATAAAGCACAATTATTCCAATTCCTTATTTTATATGCTTTCGCACTTTTTTCTTATCACCCCACTTCTTGGCTATTCGTTAAACTGAATTGTGGGTGTGGTGAGGGGTGTATTTATAGGCATTTTAAGGTTTGGGAAACTTTGCCCCTCCTGGTAGGAATGTATATCCCATACGTCACTAGCTCATGGACTCTTGCTAATATGAAAGAAATGAATTTATCAGGTAAGTTCTTACATAAATTATGTTTTTTCTCTTAAAGGCACAGTACCGTTTTATATGAGACTGCTGGCCAACAGTCTCCTGAAAGAATTACTGCTCATTCTACTAGAGCTGTGGCTTCCACATGGCTTTTAAAAATGAGGCTTCTGTTAAACAGATTTGTAGTGCGGCGACTTGGTCTTCGTTTCATACTTTTTCCAAATTTTACAAATTTGATACTTTTGCTTCTTCGGAGGCTATTTTTGGGAGAAAGGTTCTACAAGCAGTGGTGCCTTCCGTTTAAGGTCCCTGTCTTGTCCCTCCCTTCATCCGTGTCCTAAAGCTTTGGTATTGGTATCCCACAAGTAAGGATGAATCCGTGGATTCGATACATCTTACAAGAGAAAACATAATTTATGCTTACCTGATAAATTTATTTCTCTTGTGATGTATCGAGTCCATGGCCTGCCCTGTTTATTAAGACAGGCATATATATTTTTATTTTTAAACTTTCAGTCACCACTGCACCCTATAGTTTCTCCTTTTTCTTCCTAGCCTTCAGTCGAATGACTGGGGGGTGGAGCTAAGGGGGGAACTATATAGGCAGCTCTGCTGTGGGTGCTCTCTCTGCCACTTCCTGTAGGGGAGGAGAATATCCCACAAGTAAGGATGAATCCGTGGACTTGATACATCACAAGAGAAATAAATTTATCAGGTAAGCATAAATTATGTTTTATGTAAGAACTTACCTGATAAATTAATTTCTTTCATATTGGCAAGAGTCCATGAGGCCCACCCTTTTTATGGTGGTTATAATTTTTTTGTATAAAGCACAATTATTTCCAAATTCCTTCGTTGATGCTTTTTACTCCTTTCTTTATCACCCCACTACTTGGCCATTCATTAAACTGAATTGTGGGTGTGGTGAGGGGTGTATTTATAGGCATTTTGAGGTTTGGGAAACTTTGCCCCTCCTGGTAGGATTGTATATCCCATCACTAGCTCATGGACTCTTGCCAATATGAAATAAATTAATTTATCAGGTAAGTTCTTACATTAATTATGTTTTTCAATGCTCTGATGGCTTAACCTCAGTTAGCTTTAGCCCAATTTATCAGGTTACAGTCAGACAACATAACCTCAGTGGCTTACATCAACCACCAGGGAGGGACTCGGAGTTCCTTAGCCATGGAGGAGGTGGCTTGGATTATTCAGTGGGTGGAAGCTCACAAGTGCTGTCTATCTGCCATCCACATTCCAGGAGTGGACAACTGGGAAGACAGAGTTTTAATCCCGGGGAATGGATATGGTGAATCCACAGCCCGCCCTTTATTTTCAGACAGTTATTTTTAACTTTTTTTTTATTGTGACAGCATTTTTTATTTCACATTTATTTTGATTGATTTGTTGTTGTTTTTTCTTTATTATATTCCCTGATTATTATTTTTTATTTATTTTTTATTTTATTTATTGAGGATTAAAAATAAACATACAGGAATCCCACTGTGTGATAAAGAAAATATACAGGCAATATGTTCCATAACATTGAAATGACATATAAGCAAATGGGTACATAAATGCAAAATAAAGTGGAATACAATAATGTAGCCAACTATCTAAGTAGTACCTGTAGAATAGAATAAACAAACAAAAATCAAATGCTAAACCTCAGTTTTCCACCTCCATGACACAAGTGAGACCACTTTTGGGCCTCCAACACATTGATTATGAAGAATAACAGGAGGGTTACAATAATATAAGGTCACTTTTAGACCTTTTGAGTACTATTGGAACACATCAATCATAGAAATGCATCTAGTTTATGTAGTATATATAACCATCAAAAATAGGGGGAAGGGATAATGTTAATATAAAGAAGCTTAATATAGTTTATATATAAACAAATCAGGTGAAATAAGAGTATATAGAAGAATAGCTGCCCCTCTTTAGTAACTTGTGATGGGCAAAAATATTATCCTGCATGCTTAGTATGGGATATAAACTATGACAGCATAGTAGACTAGAGTAAGAACACCAGTAATGCCACATATTCTTCGTATATTAACACCTGAAGTAAAATATCCAAATAGGTTGTTGCATTATTCACTTATCACAAGGTCTCAAGCCACCTATAGTAATCAATATAAATACTTGCTTCTTAAGAATAAAACACGTGAATTTAAATTTAGAGGAAAAAGTTTCTTGGAATCTGTGTTCCTTTGTTTATCATATAAACAAAAATTTAGGGAGGGCGGAGCTAAATTTAGAGGAGCTATAGTTATGGGAAGGTAGAAATATTAAAACTGGATGGAGGCCATTGTGCAAAGGTTTCCTCTAATCCCTAGAGGGACATATGTATAGTATATCCCTGCAGGATAAGACAAAAGTAGCCATGTTAAAATAGGAGCAATAAAACATATGCAACGAGTAGGCAGATCCCTCTTAGACTATGTTTATTAAGGTTATATCAAGGTGAGGACTAATTAATATGCTAAGTAGGTTCACAGTGGAAATAGATGTATACATATGTCCTATCGATATGTAATAGCTATGGGGTATGTCTGTCAAAATATGGAATAGTAGATGGTTCCCAATGGGTAATTTCCAGGTACATATACTGTATAGGACTATAAGAAAGTAGTATTCTATTTCCCTGGAATATAGTAGTTATATTGGGTTTTAACTTTAATAATAGTAGCCATGTCATCTCAGCCGCTGACAACACGGCATTGTCACTAACAGTTTGAATGTCATATGGTATACCCAGGGAGACCTACTTGCTAAAAAATTATATGAAAACCCCTATACGCAAGATATATTGACATTAGTTCAGTAAATATTAATTACACAACAGCTCAGATCCAGTAACTGCTTGTATAAACAACAACAAAACAATTTCACTCAACTAAGACTTTTGACAGGGTCAGGTAATAATCAAGAAATATAAAGGAGTAATATATATTAGACACAATTTCTACATTTCGCCTTTCCCTATATAGTAGTATGCTTATCATATCAAGTGGTGATGGTTAGGTGGGGGAGAAGACCTAGGCAATAAAAAGTATCAGGATCTTAGGGAGAAAACACAAACAAAACTAGTGTAACAGATATCACCTATATCTACCATTAAGACAAAACTTTGGAAGATCTTAAACAAGAGAATTTTTCAGATAACTGAAAACATTACATATACCACATCTATGATATTATTATGGCAGTTAACAAGCACAACTCCTGCTCTCTGGGAATCCAGTTTGTTTAGGTTGCAGCGGTCATTAGTATGGGGAAAGTTGGCCTAAACTGAATATGGTGGAAGTAGCCCTCGCATCATAAAATTACATTAGGGGGCAAGCTGGTTTATATCTGTATTCTAGGTTATCTACTCTTACTATTTAAACATACTGTATCTTTATAGGAGTGTGGGGCCATTATATAAATTAGGGTGACCACCTCATTAAGAAAGACAAAAAGTATATGACCATAATGTATATGATCATCCATTTAAAAAACAAAACAAAAAAAAACATTTGTTTGTAGCCAGGATTTTAGTAAATGTATGCAGTAAAACAGTTTAAAAGGTATATTAGGAAAGTCCTCCATAGTGAACATTTAGGCAACATCTCCCTCTTCATGTCACCATCTTGTTAACTTCTTACCCGATACCAGCTTTAATATGGCCATATGCATCCAGACCCGGATTGTGGCAGTCTGGCCGCACAGACCATATCTTAAGAACCGTATTGTGCTCCCTGGCTCGTTGCTGCAGGTCAGGGCTCCAGTTATTCATAATCATGGTGAAGCAGTCTGTCCACGTGGTTACTAGAGGCATTTCTAAATAGCCGTGATTACTCATTCTCCGGGGTGAGTAAAATTGTCTTGTCTCCCTTAATGGTCTAGATGAGGATCTCTTATCGAGTGTTGTTGAAGTGTGTTCTCCATTTTTAATTTTCCACGGACATTCTGTAAAGCATGTTCGTTCCATCTCCAGATCCCTTGTGGAGCTAAACATCATTATTGATGGAGATCTAACCATAGGATCAGTGTTCCTGTGGGATTGTACTGTGGCTGGTAAAATGCTCTCCCCAGTCATCTCATTTAGAACTCTCCTTGTCAACTCATCCAAGTGTGGCGACTTAGGGGTAGTAATGGATGCCTTGGATAGCTCTATGCCTGCAATCTCCTCTTCAGCAGATATTCTCTGCTCCATAATTTCGGGTTTATTCTCTTCCTGGGTTTGTGGTATTATCCCAGGATTGGGTTTTAGTTGCGCAAATTGACAACTGTGAATTCCATCAGTCATGTCTGCCTCGGTCTTCATAGTGGAATAAAGAGTCTCCCGAATCGTGAGGTGGAAGTTCTCAAATAAGGTGATCAGGGTTGTGTGTATCCCTTCCATATTATCAGCTTGTATACTTTTTATTGTTTGGCTACAGTTTTCCTCCCGGCATGGGAGAATCAGCTACCTAGGCCCCGGGATCTGTTGCAGCCTTATCAAAGAGCTTAAGTTCAATGACCTCCTCAGTCCAAGCTCCAAATTTTTTTAAGATAGTTTTAAGTTCTATTTCTTATGAGGATAAAAGTCTCAGATATTGTTAAGATTGAAATAATAACCTTTAAAAGCCAAATAATTTCAGGAGCTCCTGAAGTGTACGTCCTGCCGCTCCGGTAGTTAGCTCTGCCCACATTATTTTTAACTTTAACTTCAGGCACCTCTACACCATGTGTTATTCCCTTTTCTCCATTTTCCTTCGGTCGAATGACTGGGGATTGTGGGAAGGGAAGTGACATTTAACAGATTTGCTGGGGTGCTCTTTGCCTCCTCCTGCTGGCCAGGAGTGGTATTCCCAACAGTAATTGATGATTCTGTGGACTCACCATATCCGGAAAGAAAGAAATGTATCAGGTAAGCATAAATTTTTTTTTTTAGTTGATCGCATTTGGCGGTTAAATGGTGGCATGAAAAATACCAAAATGGGCCTAGATCAATACTTTGGGTTGTCTACTAAAAAAAAATATATACATGTGAAGGGTTATTCAGGAATTCCTGACAGATATCAGCTTTACAATGTAACTTTCACTAATTTTGAAAAAAAAATGGTTTGGAAATAGCAAAGTGCTACTTGTACTTTTTGCCCTATAACTTGCAAAGAACATGTAAACATTGGGTATTTCTAAACTCAGGACAAAATTTAGAAACTATTTAGCATGGGTGTTTTTTGGTGGTTGTAGATGCGTAACAGATTTGGGAAGTCAAAGTTAGAACAAGTGTGTGTTTTTTTTTCTATTTATTCATCATATTTTATATGATATGATAAGATATGATGAAAATAATGGTATATTTAGAAAGTCCATTTAATGGCGAGAAAAACGGTATATAATATGTGTGGGTGAACACCTGTTACTAGGGGACCTTGATCGCTCCTGTGTAGTAACAGGTGTTTAGTTGGTCCTAAAAGCTCCAGTCATTTTAGACAAGAGCTGATTGGAGGTATGCACTTTCGTTAAGAAAAAAAGCGCACACGATTGAATAATGAGAAGGGTTCTTCTGGTATAATGGGAATGCTCTATCAATAACAGTGACGTGTACAGCGGGCAGGACAGCTGTACACGTCAATCTTCTTGAAAAAGCAATACGATTGGAGGGGAGGTGGCTAAAAGCAACCATAATTTGAAAACGCCCATTTACTGTGAAAGGTTCTTCCTAGTGACGTGTACAGCGGGCGGGACTGCTGTACACGTCAATCTACTCAAGGTAAAAAAGAAAGAATGGAGGAAGCATTCCTGTGTAAAGAACACGCAGGTCTGATGATAGTGATGTGTATAGCACGCGGGACTGCTGTATACATCACTTTACTTTTTGAGGCACAAAAGTTTCAAGAACAATAGAGGTAATACAATTGTGGGAATAGCTCTACTAGTTATGTGCACAGCAGATGGCATAAAGTGCTGAAAAGCTACATTGATGGGCGGAGCCAATTAAGTGATTGACAGGTATTATAGAATACAAAAATGATGAATATATAATAATGTTAAAAATATACAAATTGTTTATAAAACATGAAATAAAACATTTGGCAAATTTCATTAATAATAAAATTTACCATCCCTTTAAGTAATGCATCTATATCAAACTCATGTATACCTATCAGACTTACGGACAAATGAAGAATTTAACACCATACACATTGTAACAGAATGTTTAGTTTCTTACATGTAATTTGTAAGAGTCCATGAGCTAGTGATGTATGGGATATAAATTCCAACCAGGAGGGGGCAAAATTTCCCAAACCTCAAATGCCTATAAATACACCTCCCACCACACCCACAACTCAGTTTTTACAAACTTTGCCTCCTATGGAGGTGGTGAAGTAAGTTTGTGCTTGATTTTTAAGATTTCTTCTATGATAAGTGCTTCTAAGCATTCTGAAGCCCAATTCCTCTCAGAGTACAGTGTTTGTCAGAGGGATGTGAAGAGAGTATCGCCTATTGATTTTGTGGTTTCTCTCACGGAAAATCTTTTCATGGGTTCTCTGTTATCGGTCGTAGGGATTCATATCCTACCTCCCTTTTCAGATCAACGATATACTCTTATATACCATTACCTCTGCTCAGGTTTAGACATTTGGAAGGTGGATTAACCCATCCGTCAGTCTTTACATCCGGGAGAGTGGTATCTCTATACAGATGTGTTTTGTCCATTTCCCAGGTACCTTTTCAGGTCCAGGGATCCTCAGGCAGAAATGGTGGATGCATTAGAAGTGTCTTGGTTTTGCAACCTGACTACATCTTTCCACCTCTAGTTTTTTCTTTCAAGGGTGATTTCCAAGATCATATTGGAATAGTCTCATGTGTTTCTGATAGCATCAGCATGGCCTCACAGGTTTGGTATGTGGATCTTGTTCAGATGTCCAGTTGCCTTCCTTGGCCGCTTTCTCTTTGGCCAGCCCTCTTGTTGTAGGGGCTATTTTTCCATCGGGATCTCAAGTTACTAATTTGATGGGATGGAAATTGATTAGTGTTGAGTCATAGCGGTTTCTCTGACTCAGTTTTTATCACTATGTTGCAGGCTTATAAGTCTGTTTCTAGTTCTAGTTCTAGTTTGTCTGCAAATTTTTTGAAGGGACAAATCTCTGTTCTTTCTGTTTTATTTCCTAGAAAGATTGTTTAAACTTCCTGATATTTACTGTTTTGTTCAGGCTTTGGTTGGTATCAAGCCTGTTCATTTATTAATTTCTCCTTTTTGGAGTCTTATTTGGTTTAAAGATTTTGCAGGTTCTTTCTTTTGAGCCTATATTTTCTTTGAAGATTATCTACTTTATTGGAAAGTGTTTCTTTTGACTATCTCTTTTGCTACAAGAGTTTCTGATTTATCACCTCTCTCTTGTGTGTCTCCTTATCTGATTTTTTTCATCTAGATAAGTTGTTTTGTGGATTTCTTTTTTTCCTAAGGTTGTGAATTTGAACAACATTAGTAGAGAAATTGTTGTTTCTTCTTTGTGTCCTAATCCTAAATAATTATTTGAGAGTTCTTTACATCCTTTGGATGTGGTAAGAGCGTTATAATTCTATGTCGAAGTTACTAGTATTTCAGAAGACTTCTAGAATATTTGTTGTTTTTCTGGTTCCAGAGAAGCTTAGACAGCCTCTGCCATTTCTTTGGCATCCTCGTTAAAGCTTTTGTTTCTCAAGGCTTATTTGGAAGCAGGGCAGGCTCCGCCTCAGAGATTTACAGCTCATTCTACTAAGTTCAGTCGCCATTTCTTGGGCTTTTTCAGAATGAAGCTTCGATTGATCAATTTGCAAATCAGTAATTTGGTCTTCTTTGCATACTTTTATTGTATTTACCATTTTGATGTATTTTGCTTCTTCTGTTGCAGTCTTTGGTAGAAAAGTTCTTTAGGCAGCTGTCTCAGTTTGATTCTACTTCTTTTGATTTGTTTTTTTAAGAAAAACGTAATTATTGTGTGGATTTAATTTCTCAGCTGTTATTTTATCACTCCCTCTCTAGTGACTCTTCTGTGGACTTCCACATCTTGGGTATTTTTATCCCATATGTCACTAGCTCATGGACTCTTGCCAATTACATGAAAGAAAACATAATTTATGTAAGAACTTACCTAAGAAATTAATTTCTAGCATATTGGCAAGAGTCCATGAGGCCCGCCCTTTTTATGGTGGTTATGTTTTTTTTGTATAAAAGCAAAATTATATTTCCAGTTCCTCTTTTTGTATGCTTTTTTGACTCCTTTTTGTTATCACCTCACTACTTGGCTATTCGTTAAACTGAGTTGTGGGTGTGGTGAGGGGTGTATTTATAGGCTTTTGAGGTTTGGGAAACTTTGCCCCCTCCTGGTAGGAATGTATATCCCATACGTCACTAGCTTATGGACTCTTGCCAATTTGAAAGAAATTAATCAGGTAAGTTCTTATATAAATTATGTTTTTCTTTGTTTTTTCTCTATGTTTCTACTTTTACAGAAATTGTAACCTGTTGCCTTAATTAGTATACCTATTTGTACTCTGTAAAATATTGGCTTTTAATAAAAATCTTTTTTAGGAAAAATATAAAATAAGGAAAAGCTTGGAAAATGTCGATTTAGTTTTCTTTAGGCTCTTAGAAAACATCTATAAATGAACATTTGTAATTCTTGTTTCTCACAATACATATTTCATGTTTCTGACAATATATATATATATATATATATATATATATATATATATATATATACATATATTGTGGGTAAAGTCCGAAATTGGGTAATCCTAGCATTACCTGGGTAAAGCTGAAATTACCCAAGCGGCTCTGGGTAAAGCTCGATGTAACATGATAAATCCCCCCAGAGTGCATTGAGTCATTGCATCAAACATATATACAATGTATTGTAATTCACACATCTTAACTATCTTTTTTGCCTCCACCTGGGGGGTTCAAGGGGGGCAAAGCTCCACTCCCCAAGGTTCACTTGGGTTGGATGCCAGAGGGCGCATTCCTTCAACTCCCTAGGCAGAGGCAAAAAAAACAGTGTAGATGGGGGAAATAACATTACTTCTGACTTTACCAGTAACATATACAGTATATATATACACATACATATATAAACATACACAGCTCTAAATTTCCACTTGCCCTTGGTGAGTACAAATTGAATTGGGGAGAGTAGAGAAGTAGATAAACACTGGAAAAAATGGCCAGACATTTTGGCCTGGCTAGTGGCTTAGGACTTGAAATTTATATATATATATATATATATATATATATATATATATATATATATATATATATATATATATATATAATATATATATATACACACACAGATACAATAAGAGAAGCGCTCTACCGGGAAGGAACAAGAGCTCAGTAGCTTGTTCTATGGCGAGTTACCACCTAGGTGCAGCCTCTTTCAGCCCAGTTGTGCTTTTCACAGAGGAAAACTTTCTCTGTTTAATATACATTATGTGTGCCACAATTATTGGCACCCTTTTAATCAATACTTTGTGCTACCTCCCTTTTTACAGCTCTGAGTCTTCTCCTTTAATGCCTGATAAGGTTGGAGAATACATGGCAAGAGACTATACCTCCATACAGAATCTCTCCAGATCCTTCAAATTTCAAGGTTGACGCTGGTGGACTCTCCTCTTCAGTTCACCCCACAGATTTTCTATGGGGTTCAAGTCAGGGGACTGGGATGACCATGACAGGACCTTGATTTTGTTGTCAGTAAATCAATTCTGTGTTGATTTTGATGTATGTTTTGGATCATTGCAATGCTGGAAGATCCAACCACGGCCCATTTTAAGATTTCTGGTAGAGGCAGTTAGGTGTTCATTTAATATCCTAACAAAATGTCTATGCCCTCTAGCAGAAAAATAGCCCCATAACATTAAAGAACCAGCCACCATATTTAACCGTTGGCATGATGTACTTTTCCATATCTGTGTGAGCCAAACCCACCTCTAGTGTTTATTGCCAAAACGCTCTATTTTAGTTTCATCTGACCATAGAACCTAATCCCATTCGAAGTTCCAGTAGTGTCTGGCAAACTGAAGAAGCTTGAGTGTTTTTGGATGAGAGTAGAGGCTTTTTTCTTAAAACACTTCCAAATAACTTGGGGTGATGTAGGTGACATTGGATTGTAGTTTTGGAGACTTTCTGAACCCAAGACGCAACTAACTTCAGCAATTCTCCAGCTGTGATCCTTGGAGATATTTTGGGCACTCAAACAATATAGACACAAGTCTTCCAGGTTAATTCATAAAAATCCAGATAATCCAGCACTCAGAATGTATGCATGTCCACCCAGGGCTACTGCCACTAAAGCCCAAACGATGATAAAGAACAATTTTATTTTATAAAGACAACCAAAATAGCGACGTCGCTATTTTGGTTGTCTTTATAAAAAATAAAATTAATCTTGTGATGCTGTCACCCATCTCATTGTTCCAGGTTAATTTATAACATCTTCCAGTTGACTGGAACTTCTTAATGCCCTGATGGTGGAAATGAGCATTTTCAATGATTTAGCTATTTTCTTATAGCCACTTGCCATTTTGCTATATTCCTTGGCCTTACCCACTGTGATGAATGACTCAGGGAATTTGGCTTATGTGTTACCTCATATTTATAACCCTGTGAAACAGGAAGTCGTGGTTGAACAATTTCCTGTTACTAGTCACCCAGGTGTACTAAAAAATAAATATATATATCAATCGGAATATACTTCAAATATATTTTTTTCATTTGATTTCATAGGGGTGTCAATAATTGTGGTATATATATATATATATATATATATATATATATATATATATATATATATATATATATATATATATAATACACACCCTGTTCCAAATTATTATGCAAATTCTATTTCAGTGTCACAAAGATTATTATTTTTTTTCCGTTTAACTCATGGATGGCATTGTGTCTCAGGGCTCTTTTGATCACTGAAAACAATCTCGGACACCTGTGATAATTAGATTGCCAGGTGAGCCCAATTAAAGGAAAAACTACTTAAAGGAGGGTGTTCCACATTATTAAGCAGAGCACCATTTTCAAGCAATATGGGGAAAAAAGGATCTCTCTGCTGCCAAAAAGAGTGAAATAGTTCAATGCCTTGGACGAGGTATGAAAACATTAGATATTTCACGAAAACGTACGCGTGATCATCGCACTATTAAGAGATTTGTGGCTGATTCAGAGCACAGATGGGTTCGTGCAGATAAAGGCACATTGAGGAAGATTTCTGCCAGATCCATGCATTGGATCAAGAAAGCAGCTGCTAAAATACCATTACATAGCAGCAAACAGATATTTGAAGCTGCTGGTGCCTCTGGAGTCCCACGGATATCAAGGTGTAAAGTCCTCCAGAGTCTTGCAACTGTGCATAAACCTTCCATTCGGCCCCACTAACCAATGCTCACAAGCAGAAATGGCTGCATTAGGCAGAAAAATACATGAAGACTAATTTTCAAACAGTCCTGTTCACTGATGAGTGCCGTGCAACCCTGGAGGGTCCAGATGGATGGAGTAGTGGATGGTTGGTGGACGGCCACCCTGTTCCAACAAGGCTGCGACATCAGCAAGGCGGTGGTGGAGTCATGTTTTGGGCTGGAATCATGGGAAGAGAGCTGGTCGGCCCCTTTGGGGTCCCCAAAGGTGTAAAGATGACCTCTGCAAAGTATGTGGAGTTCCTGACTGACCACTTCCTTACCTGGTACAGAAGGAAGAACTATGCTTTCTGTAATAAAATCATCTTCATGCATGACAATGCACCATCTCATGCTGCAAAGAATACCTCTGCATCAGAGGCTGCTATGGGGATAAAAGGAGAGACAGTTATGGTGTGGCCTCCATCCTCCCCTGACCTCAATCCTATTGAGAACCTTTGGAGCATCCTCAAGCAAAAGATCTGTGAGGGTGGGAGGCAGTTTACATCCAATCATACAATCAGCTCTGGGAGGCTATTCTGACATCTTGCAAACAAATTCAAGCAGAAACTGTCCAAAAACTCACAAGTTCAATGGTGCTGTCCAAGAAGTTCACACTATGATTTGAAAAGTCCATTTTAAGGTTTATTGACGGGTGAAATGAATTAAATGATTTGTGGAAATCTAAGAGGCTTTCTTCTCCTTCTGTCCATATTATGAAAATATCATCAATGTAACGATAATATGTATACGGTTTGTGGGGCTGAGTACATAAGAATCTGTATTCTAGGTATGCCATGAAAAGATTGTCGTATTGGGGTGACATTTTTGTGCCCATCGCTGTCCCTGTCATTTGTAGGTAGTAATTGTTGTTAAAACTGAAATAGTTGTGTGTGAGTATGAATTCTATAAGCTGGGCAATAGTTGCACTATCATATTTGTGTGTTGTTTGGTGGGATGAGAGAAATTTACTGCAGGCCTCAATACCATCCGTATGCGGGATGTTGCCTTATAAGGATTCCACATCCATAGTATCCTTATACAGCAACATCCCGCATTTGTTTTTCCTCTCATTTGGCCTATTTACTCTCCTCTGTTTATTTATTCTTTCTGGCTATTCTCAGCTATTTTCTCCTTCAGACACAGTCTCTGCTTTTATGACCCCCCTCTCACCCCCCTTCCATTTGTTGTATGTGATGTGTATCTATATCAGAATGATCAGTATTGCTTTAGACCTGAGGAAGAGAGGAAAACTCTCAAAAGCTTGTCTTTTAAAAATTATGTTAGTCCACTAAAAAAGGTATCACTGCATACTGCAATACTTTGTTTTTTGAGCATCTATCTACTGGACTAACACGGCTACTCCAATCTTCACTATATAAATAAATGTTGTAAAACAGTTTTTCTAAAAGAGCTAAAAATATGGCAAACCTTCTTCCACTATCCTCTCAGATAGAGGAAGAGCTATGGATTCAGGACCATCAAGTTGGTAGTTCAGCAAGCAGTGACATGTCTCCCGTTATGGATTAAATTCCTAGTCAGCACAGGTGGCTGCTGTAGATAAGGTGACAAAAAAAATGTAATACAGGCTATCTAAATGTTATCTAAACCAGAAGGAACAACTGAAAATGTATCAAATATTAAAAGACATGATTGCATATTTTGTCTAATTTCCCTGTGTTCCCTACTCCATACAGAGTTCAAACCCTTCAATACAATATTTGCCATTCATTTAAATTCTGTCAAACTATTGTGTCCTGAATTAAAACTTTCATTAATTTGCTACCATAATTAACAAAAAATATTTGCAAGAATAATTTAAATATTAACCCTTCATATTCCATTTTATAGAAGTGATTTGGGGATGGATTTTTATTTCATTACTGATCATCATAGATTGATACAATTCCAAAACAAAACCTTCTGCTGCACTAAACTTATTATTCTGTTTTCTAACCATCACACTTTTAAATATTGTGGACAATTGATTTTAATAAGTTTGAATTTAAATGTTTGGCTTCTTAATTAATTCCTATCTACCACCAGCCTTGATTTCATGACAATTTCTAAAATTATTGAATTTTATATAGACTGAGCATAATAACAATCACATTAAATGCCTTTATTTCCAACAGGGAAATGAACAGTTATTACTCATTTTAAATATAGCAAAAAATAATTACACATAACCAGTAAATTTTAATTTTATTATATTTAGTGTTCATGATTTATTTGATAAATTTTAGCCATAACATGCAACACACTTTAATATACATTATTTTTGTGTTGGCTTTTAATGGCTGGTTTAACATATGTTGTGCACAAAGTGGTCAAAATAAATATACAGATTCCATCCCCTAGCATAGAAATGAGTGCAGTTGATTCAGTATTGGGTGATCCCAAGTTCTCCAGCCTATCCAATTCTTGTGTCATTCTATAAAGCTGATTTGCTTTATAGAATGGAAAAAAGAGACAAATTAAATTATAAAGGCATAATGCAAAGTTTTTTTCACTACACAATTAAACATTTTATATTACAATCTCAAAGTGCGTAATGTCCCTTTAAGTTTTTGCTTTTAGATTATTTAGCACCAGTATATTTTCAGATGTCTAAATCTGATAAAAGAAACATTTTTTTTTTCCATTTATCCTCATATATCTTTTTCTAACTATATACACAAATATGACAACGAAAAGTGTAGAATTTTTAAACCATTATATTTTGATTCAATTATCTCTTCTCAATACTGGCACTTATAGCACTCTGGCACACAGAAAGCCATGTGAACTTCTCTTCTTCATTGATGGTGGAGCAAATCCATTGTCGTTTTGGACCTTGCAGAACAAATGCGTTTTTTACATCTGAAAGAAACAAAAAGTTTAACTTTAAGTTCCTAAATTATCAATAGCAATAACTTTTTATTGTTAATACATTTAATGCTGGCTTAAGGAAAGAAGGCAGAGGGTTTCAATTAATGGAATACATTCAAATGAGGGGTCATTTACTAGTGGTCTTCCTCAAGGGTCAGTTCTTGAGCCTATTTTGTTTAACATGTTATATATTGGAAGTGGGCTTAAGGGGAAGGTTTGCTGATGATACAAAAGTTTGTAACAGAGTTGATGTTCCAGGAGAGGTTGATCAAATGAACAGTAATATTAAAAAACTAGAGGACTGGTCAAATAAATGGGATTTGAAATGTAATATTACCAAGAACAAAATTATGCATATAGGATTCAAAAAGCCAAAGGTTAATTATAGTCTCAATGGTACATTACTGATTGTAACTAAAGAAGAAAAGGACTTGGGAATTATTATTTCAGATGATTTAAAATTTGGTACACAATGCAGCAGTGCAGCCAGTAAGACCAGTCGAATACTTGGTTGCATTAGGAGAGGTATTAGTAGCAGAAATAGCAAGGTTCTTATAGTACTTTACAGATCAATAGTTAGGCCAAATCTGGAATACTGTGTACAGTTCTGGAGACCATATCTTCAGAAAGATATAAATAATCTAGAATCTGTCCAAAAGAGGGCTACTAGAATGGTACATGGTCTAAAATATAAAACGTACAAAGAAAGACTCTATGACCTAATAATGTATAGTTTAAAGCAGGGTTTTTCAAACCACTGGATCGCAAGCACCATTCTCTCAGGACACAT
Source organism: Bombina bombina (assembly GCF_027579735.1). Taxonomy (NCBI): domain Eukaryota; kingdom Metazoa; phylum Chordata; class Amphibia; order Anura; family Bombinatoridae; genus Bombina; species Bombina bombina. Next base: position 636,131,598 of record NC_069502.1, read on the forward strand.
AGAACAATAATTGTGTTAACTAAAATCTCTTAAAACCCCTCCGATCTTACTGGAAACTAAACTTTTTGTTGCCTCCACAGGAGGAAGGTGAAGAATGGAGGTACTCCAGAAGTTCTTCTATGAGACAGGTCCTCATATTGATCGTTGTTATAAATATGTTTTGTTTTTTTAAATGTAATTTAGCCTATAGGTAATTACGCTTAGGGTTGTACATCATAGCCTGGACACTATTGTGATAAGCATCTTTATTTTGAATTGGGCTGCAGGAACCCTATATTTACTCCCTAGATTTTATTAGCGCATCTTGGTTCTTTCTTTATTTTATGTATAGTGCTCTATAAAAGGGGTGTTCGTGTGCTTCATTTGTTTAGCTCAGCTTGTTTTTCACGCCTTGTTTAATTAGTACACACTGGCTTGTTTTTGCGCTTCATTTGTTTAGCGAGCGTTGGCTTGTTTTTTTGTGACTTGATAGTGCTTGTCCGCTTGTTTTCCTTGCTTGATTAACACGTGTCGGCTTGTTTTGCCCCTCGGTTTAGTTTACATGTACATGTAGCTAGTTCTGTTGTGAGCTGCTAAAAAAAGAACGCATATTAGCCTTTTTTTTAGCACACTTTAATTTTCGCACACGTAGACCCACTGAACACTTTCCTACTTGTATGTTTTATTTGTAAGCTTGTTGATATAACACCCCCTGCTAAGCTTTGCAAACCTTGTATGGATTATCTAATGCTTTCTAATCAGACCAATGCTGCTCTTGCTGCTAAGGTATCTGTCTTCCCTCTGTTTGTTCTATACAAGGGAGTTCTTCAGATTTTGCTCCAGGATTTAAAGATTTTATACAATCTTCTGTATCTGAAATGTTGGCGGCTATGCCTCATCCAAGTAAGTGTAATAGGTCGGTTGCTGATAATCCTTCCTAGAGGTTATCTGATTTAAATAGATCTAAGACTCTTAAGCTTCTGGTCTGAGAACCTGGTTCGTCTGACTATCCTCTGAAGTTGAAGTGTTTTCGGATGATCAAGAGTCAGTCTCTGATCAAGAAACTGAATCATCCTTTTTTTTTGTTTAAACTTGAACAACTAACTCTTTTAAGAGAAGTGTTATGTACTTTAGGGGTGCAGGATACTAAGTTTTCTGAGGATAAGTCTGTTAAGCAATTAGATTTGAGTTTTGCCATGTCACCAAAGGTTTTTCCAGTTTCTGATGCTAGCTCTGAAATAATTTCTTAAGAGTGGTTTAAGACAGGTATCCCCTTTAACCCTACTCTAAAATTTAAGAAAATGTTTCCTTCACCTTCCTCTTACATAGAGCATTGGGAAACTATCTCTAAGGTGGATTGGCGCTATTTCTACTTTGGCTAATCGTACTACTATTCCTCTTGAGGATAGTACCTCTTTTAAAGTCCATATGGATAGAAAATTTGAGTCTTTTCACATAAAGGTTTTTCAGCAGGCAGGTTTCCTTTTTAGGCCAGCAATTAGTATTGTTGGTGTTGCTGCCGACTCTACTCTTTAGTGTGAAGATTTATCTGAGTGGTTCTTAGAGGAGTCTGCTAGTGAAGAGTTTTTGAGCTAATTCAGACTCTTAAAGACAGCTAATGCTTTCATTTGTGATTCTATTGTTATTAAGATCAATGCCAAGAATGTGACAGTAGTTCTGACCAGCAGGGCTTTATGGTTGAAATAATAGACAGCTAAGCTTTTGTCCTTTCCTTTTCAGGGAAATGTTTTGTTTGGGCCTAGTCTGGATTCTTTTATTTCTACTGTGGTTGGAGGTAAGGGAGCTTTTCCCCCTCAGGGCAAGATGTCTAAGGGCAAATTCAAGGCTTCTAACCATTTTCTTTCCCTTTGTAAATCTAAGAACCAAAAGTTATCTTCCTCCTTTCAAAAACACAGATCTTCCAGATTTTTCTGGAAGCCAAATCCTATTTGTAACATGTAAAAAATGCCTAAGAAACATGTCTCCTCTACCAAGTTAGCATGGAGGTTCTGCCCCAATCCAATCCAGGTTCCCCCCAAATCTGGTAGGGGGCAGATTTCAGGTTTGTTTCAATCTGTCCAAGATCCATGGGTTCTAAATATAGTTTCCCAAGGATACAGATTTGGTTTCTTCTTTCTCATGTTTCAAAGAAAACTGTAAAGACAAGAGCCTTTTTATCAGTCAGTAATCGATTTGGAATCTATGGAGTAATAGTCCCAGGTCCAAAGTCAGAACAGGGTCAGGGATTTTATTCCAACCTCTTCATTGTTCCCAAGAAGGAGGGAATTTACATACTTGTTCTGGATTTAAACAAGTTTCTCTGGGTTCCTTCTTTAAAAATGGAAACAATTAAGACTTTTCTTCCTCCTGTTCAAAAACGGCAGTTTATGTCCACAATAGATTTGAAGGATGCTTATCTTCATATTCATTCACTTCCAGTTTGTTGCTTTTCATTTGGTCTGGCTACTGCTCCTAGAATTTTTACACTGGAAATTATCTCTGTAACAAGAGCTCTAGGTGTTTTGGTGGTTCCTTAGCTGGACGATATCTTGGTACATGCTTTATCTTTACATAAAGACAGACAAAGCATGGTTGGACAATCAATTTTCCAAAGAGTTCTCTTACTACTCAGTCCAGGGTTAATTTTTGCAATTAAAATATCTATTTGTTCATTAAATCCAGGGGTCAAAAGGCAAATCTCAGTATCTTAGAACTGACCATTGTGTATATAGTGAGAGATAAGATAAGCAGGCTCAGTCCATTTGACTAACCTAAAGGAGCTATTTCCCATATATTTAAAGGGACAGTTTACTCAAAAACTTTCTCCCCTTTAATTTGTTCCCAATAATCCACTTTATCTGCTGGAGTGTATTAAAATGTTTACTAGAATTTCCATTACCCTTATATTGGCATTTAAATAGTTATTTAGCCTGTGGTATCCCCACCTATCCTGAAAGTTTTTGGCCTTGAGGCCAAGCTGTGTAAGCACAGCTAGTAGAAGAAATTACACTCCCAGTGGGTTATAGAAGAGATCAGTGATGTGCGCTGACTTCAGAGGCTGGTGAGGAAGTGGCTAGGAATCGGATACGCCTTCATTCTTCAGATATCCTTTGTTGAAGAAATAGCAATGCACATGGGCGAGCCAATCGCATGAGTTATCTATATGCAGCCACCAATCAGTAGCTACTGAGCATATTTAGATATGATTTTCAACAAAGGATATCAAAAGAATGAAGAAAGCCAGCTATTAGATGTAAATTGGAAAGTTATTTAAAATTGCATGCTCTTTCTAAATCATGAAAGAAAACATATGGGTTTCATGTCCCTTTAAAAGGGTGTCTTGGAAAACTGGTCAACTTAGTAAACATCTGATTTTAGTCTAAAGGATTGTAACAGAAACTCTTGCCAGATAACAAAATGCTTGCTCTGATTATGAGATCTAGAAATCCAGGCCCATTAAAATATGTTTAACCCCTTAATGACCAAAGCACTTTTCCATTTTCTGTCCGTTTGGGACCAATGCTATTTTTACATTTCTGCGGTGTTTGTGTTTAGCTGTATAATGTACCCACACATATTATATACCGTTTTTCTCGCCATTAAATGGACTTTCAAAATATACCATTATTTTCATCATATCTTATAATTTACTATAAAAAAAATTATAAAATATGAGGAAAAAATTGAAAAAAACACACTTTTTCTAACTTTGACCCCCAAAATCTGTTTCACATCTACAACCACCAAAAAAACATATGCTAAATAGTTTCTAAATTTTGTCCTGAGTTTAGAAATACCCAATGTTTACATGTTCTTTGCTTTTTTTGCAAGTTATAGGGCCATAAATACAAGTAGCACTTTGCTATTTCCAAACCACTTTTTTTCAAAATTAGCGATAGTTACATTGGGACACTGTTATCTTTCAGGAATCCCTGAATATCCATTGACATGTATCTATTTTTTTTTAGAAGACATCCCAAAGTATTGATCTAGGCCCATTTTGGTATATTTCATGCCACCATTTCACCGCCAAATGCGATCAAATAAAAAAAATTGTTCACTTTTTCACAATTTTTTTCACAAACTTTAGGTTTCTCACTGAAATTATTTACAAACAACTTATGCAATTATAGCATAAATGGTTGTAAATGCTTCTCTGGGATCCCCTTTGTTCAGAAACAGCAGACATATATGGCTTTGGCTTTGCTTTTTACTAATTAGAAGGCTGCTAAATGCGACTGCGCACCACACGTGTATTATACCCAGCAGTGAAGGGGTTAATTAGGGAGCATGTAGGGAGCTTCTAAGGTTAATTTTAGCTTCAGTGTAGTGTAGTAGACAACCCCAAGTATTGATCTAGGCCCATTTTGGTATATTTCATGCCACCATTTCACCGCCAAATGCAATCAAATTAAAAAAAACGCTAAATTTTTCACAATTTTAGGTTTCTCACTGAAATTATTTACAAACAGCTTGTGTAATTATGGCACAAATGATTGTAAATGCTTCTCCGGGATCCCCTTTGTTCAGAAATAGCAGACATATATGACTTTGGCGTTGCTTTTTGGTAATTGGAAGGCCGCAAAGTGCTGCTGCGCATCACACGTGTATTATGGGTAGCAGTGAAGGGGTTAATTAGGTAGTTTGTAGGGAGCTTGCAGGGTTAATTTTAGCTTTAGTGTAGAGATCAGCCTCCCACCTGACACATCAGACCCCCTGATCCCTCCCAAACCGCTCCCTTCCCTCCCCCACACCACAATTGTCCCCGCCATCTTAAGTACTGGCAGAAAGTCTGCCAAAACTAAAATAAGTTTTTTTTTAAAAAAATAAAAAAAAATTTTAGCATATTTACATATGCTACTTTGTAGGATCCCCCCTTAGCCCCCAACCTCCCTGATCCCCCCCAAAACAGCTCTCTAACCCTCCCCCTTTGCCTTATTGGGGGCCATCTTGGGTACTGGCAGCTGTCTGCCAGTACCCAGTTTGCAAGAGAAATGTTTTTTTTTTTTATCTTCTTTTTCTGTAGTGTAGCTTCCCCCCCCACACAGACCAATCCCCCACCCCCTGACTGATGTAGTTTTATATAAATATTGTCTACTTTTTTAAAACTTTTAATACTTAATTTTTCTGTAGTGGAGCGGTTCCCACTCGCTCCCTCCCCGTGCACGCGCCCGCCCCCGCCCTCCCGTGCACGTGCGTGCCCCCGATCACTCCCGCCCACGATCCCGCCCCCCTCCACATCATCAGGGCCATCGATGGCCGCCACCCGCCTCCCGAACCGGCTCCCACCCACCAATGGATTTAGCCGGTGATGTCCGGTGAAGAGAGGGCCACAGAGTGGCTCTCTCTGCACCGGATTGCTAAAAAAGGTTATTGCAGGATGCCTCGATATCGAGGCATCACTGCAATAACCGGAAAGCAACTGGAAGCGTGCAGGATCGCTTCCAGCTGCTTTCCAGACCAAGGACGTACGCCACACGTCCTCGGTCATTAACTGTATTTTTTTTTTGAGGACGTGTGGCGTACTTCCTTGGTCGTTAAGGGGTTAAAACATACTTTTTACTTTAATGCTGCAAATTATACTTATAGATTCCTTCATTATCATGGATCTACTTTTTTTGTGTGACTGTTGCAATGTAATTTCAAACATGTATGAGAAATATCAGGGAATATAAATAGGCACCAAAGTATGTATTTTTCTTTTATTTAATCACTTTCATGCAAAAATACCAATTTTTACTTGAATTGACAGTGTCAATTCAAGTAAAAATTGGTATTTTTGCATGAAAGTGATTAAATAAAAGAAAAAACATAATTTATGCTTACCTGATAAATTCCTTTCTCCTGTAGTGTAGTCAGTCCACGGGTCATCCATTACTTATGGGATATTAACTCCTCCCTAACAGGAAGTGCAAGAGGATCACCCAAGCAGAGCTGCTATATAGCTCCTCCCCTCTACGTCATACCCAGTCATTCGACCGAAAACCAAACGAGAAAGGAGAAACTATAGGGTGCAGTGGTGACTGGAGTATAATTTAAAATTTAGACCTGCCATAAAAAACAGGGCGGGCCGTGGACTGACTACACTACAGGAGAAAGGAATTTATCAGGTAAGCATAAATTATGTTTTCTCCTGTTAAGTGTAGTCAGTCCACGGGTCATCCATTACTTATGGGATACCAATACCAAAGCTAAAAGTACACGGATGACGGGAGGGACAGGCAGGCTCTTTACACGGAAGGAACCACTGCCTGAAGAACCTTTCTCCCAAAAACAGCCTCCGAAGAAGCAAAAGTGTCAAATTTGTAAAATTTGGAAAAAGTGTGAAGTGAAGACCAAGTTGCAGCCTTGCAAATCTGTTCAACAGAGGCCTCATTCTTAAAGGCCCAAGTGGAAGCCACAGCTCTAGTAGAATGAGCTGTAATTCTTTCAGGAGGCTGCTGTCCAGCAGTCTCATAGGCTAAACGTATTATGCTACGAAGCCAAAAAGAAAGAGAGGTGGCCGAAGCCTTTTGGCCTCTCCTCTGTCCAGAATACACGACAAATAGGGAAGAAGTTTGTCGAAAATCTTTAGTTGCCTGTAAATAAAATTTCAGAGCACGGACAACGTCCAGATTGTGCAGAAGTCGTTCCTTCTTTGAAGAAGGGTTAGGACACAATGATGGAACAACAATCTCTTGATTGATATTCCTGCTGGTAACTACCTTAGGTAAGAACCCAGGTTTAGTACGCAGAACTACCTTGTCTGAATGGAAAATCAGATAAGGGGAATCACAATGTAAGGCCGATAACTCAGAGACTCTTCGAGCCGAGGAAATAGCCATTAAAAATAGAACTTTCCAAGATAACAGCTTGATATCAATGGAATGAAGGGGTTCAAACGGAACACCCTGTAAAATGTTAAGAACTAAGTTTAAGCTCCATGGTGGAGCAACAGTTTTAAACACAGGCTTAATCCTGGCCAAAGCCTGACAAAAAGCCTGAACGTCTGGAACTTCTGACAGACGTTTGTGTAAAAGGATGGACAAAGCTGAGATCTGTCCCTTTAACGAACTAGCGGATAAACCCTTTTCTAAACCTTCTTGTAGAAAAGACAATATCCTAGGAATCCTAACCTTACTCCATGAGTAACTCTTGGATTCGCACCAATGCAAGTATTTGCGCCATATTTTATGGTAAATTTTCCTGGTGACAGGCTTCCTAGCCTGTATTAAGGTATCAATCACTGATTCCGAGAATCCACGCTTTGATAGAATTAAGCGTTCAATCTCCAAGCAGTCAGCTTCAGAGAAATTAGATTTGGATGTTTGAAAGGACCCTGCACCAGAAGGTCCTGTCTCAGAGGTAGAGACCATGGTGGACAGGACAACATGTCCACTAGGTCTGCATACCAGGTCCTGCGTGGCCACGCAGGCGCTATTAGAATCACCGATGCTCTCAGCTGTTTGATCCTGGCAATCAATCGAGGAAGCAACGGGAAAGGTGGAAACACATAAGCCATGTTGAAGGCCCAAGGTGCTGTCAGAGCATCTATCAAAACCGCTCTCGGGTCTCTGGACCTGGATCCGTAACAAGGAAGTTTGGCGTTCTGGCGAGACGCCATGAGATCCAGATCTGGTTTGCCCCAACGCCGAAGTATTTGGGCAAAAACCTCCGGATGAAGTTCCCACTCCCCCGGATGAAAAGTCTGACGACTTAGAAAATACGCTTCCCAGTTCTCCACGCCTGGGATGTGGATCGCTGATAGGTGGCAAGAGTGAGACTCTGCCCAGAGAATTATCTTTGAGACTTCCATCATCGCTAGGGAACTCCTTGTCCCTCCCTGATGGTTGATGTAAGCCACAGTCGTGATGTTGTCCGACTGAAACCTGATGAACCTCAGAGTTGCTAACTGAGGCCAAGCCAGAAGAGCATTGAAAACTGCTCTTAATTCCAGAATGTTTATGGGAAGGAGACTCTCCTCCTGAGACCAAGATCCCTGAGTCTTCAGGGAGTTCCAGACAGCGCCCCAACCTATCAGGCTGGCGTCTGTTGTTACAATCGTCCAATCTGGTCTGCTGAAGGGCATCCCCTTGGACAGATGTGGCCGAGAAAGCCACCATAGAAGAGAATTTCTTGTCTCCTGATCCAAATTCAGCATAGGGGACAAATCTGAGTAATCCCCATTCCACTGGCTCAGCATGCACAATTGCAGTGGTCTGAGATGCAGGCGTGCAAAGGGTACTATGTCCATTGCCGCTACCATTAAGCCTATTACCTCCATACATTGAGCCACTGACGGGTGCGGAATGGAATGAAGGACACGGCAAGCATTTAGAAGTTTTGTTAACCTGTCTTCTGTCAGGTAAATTTTCATTTCTACAGAATCTATAAGAGTCCCTAAGAAGGGAACTCTTGTGAGTGGCAATAGAGAACTCTTTCCTTCGTTCACTTTCCACCCATGTGACCTTAGAAATGCCAGTACAAACTCTGTATGAGACTTGGCAGTTTGGAGACTTGACGCTTGTATCAGAATGTCGTCTAGGTACGGAGCTACCGATATTCCTCGCGGTCTTAGTACCGCCAGAAGAGAACCCAGAACCTTTGTAAAGATTCTTGGGGCAGTAGCCAATCCGAAGGGAAGAGCTACAAACTGGTAATGCCTGTCTAGGAAGGCAAATCTTAGGTACCGGTAATGATCTTTGTGAATCGGTATGTGCAGGTAGGCATCCTTTAAATCCACTGTGGTCATGTACTGACCCTTTTGGATCATGGGTAAGATTGTCCGAATAGTTTCCATTTTGAACGATGGAACTCTTAGGAATTTGTTTAGGATCTTTAAATCCAAGATTGGTCTGAAGGTTCCTTCCTTCTTGGGAACCACAAACAGATTTGAGTAAAACCCTTGTCCGTGCTCCGACCGCGGAACCGGGTGGATCACTCCCATTAGTAAAAGGTCTTGTACACAGCGTAGAAACGCCTCTTTCTTTATCTGGTTTGTTGACAACCTTGAAAGATGAAATCTCCCTTTTGGAGGAGAAGCTTTGAAGTCCAGAAGATATCCCTGAGATATGATCTCTAACGCCCAGGGATCCTGGACATCTCTTGCCCAAGCCTGGGCGAAGAGAGAAAGTCTGCCCCCTACTAGATCCGTTTCCGGATTGGGGGCCCTCACTTCATGCTGTCTTAGGGGCAGCAGCAGGTTTTCTGGCCTGCTTGCCCTTGTTCCAGGTCTGGTTAGGTTTCCAGCCCTGTCTGAATCTAGCAACAGAACCTTCCTGTTTTGGAGCGGAGGAAGTTGATGCTGCTCCTGCCTTGTAGTTACGAAAGGCACGAAAATTAGACTGTCTAGCCCTTAGTTTGGCTCTGTCTTGAGGCAGGGCATGGCCCTTACCTCCAGTAATGTCAGCGATAATTTCTTTCAAACCGGGCCCGAATAATGTCTGCCATTTGAAAGGTATGTTAAGCAGTTTAGATTTAGAAGTCACATCGGCTGACCAGGATTTTAGCCACAGCGCTCTGCGCGCCTGAATGGCGAATCCGGAATTCTTAGCCGTAAGTTTAGTTAGATGTACTACGGCATCAGAAATAAATGAATTAGCTAGCTTAAGGGCTTTAAGATTGTTTGTAATCTCATCCAATGGAGCTGATTCAAGGGTCTCTTCCAGAGACTCAAACCAGAATGCCGCCGCAGCCGTGACAGGCGCAATGCATGCGAGTGGTTGTAATATAAAACCTTGTTGAGTAAACATTTTCTTAAGGTAACCCTCTAACTTTTTATCCATTGGATCTGAAAAGGCACAGCTATCCTCCACCGGGATAGTGGTACGCTTAGCCAGAGTAGAAACTGCTCCCTCCACCTTAGGGACCGTCTGCCATAAGTCCCATGTGGTGGCGTCTATTGGAAACATTTTTCTAAATATAGGAGGGGGGGGGAAAGGGTACACCGGGCCTATCCCACTCCTTGGTAATAATCTCTGTAAGCCTCTTAGGTATAGGAAAGACGTCAGTACACGCCGGTACCGCATAGTATCTATCCAGCCTACATAATTTCTCTGGGATTGCAACCGTGTTACAATCATTCAGAGCCGCTAATACCTCCCCTAATAGTACACGGAGGTTCTCAAGCTTAAATTTAAAATTTGAAATGTCTGAATCCAGTCTATTTGGATCAGATCCGTCACCTACAGAATGAAGCTCACCGTCTTCATGCTCTGCCACTTGTGACGCAGTATCAGACATGGCTCTAACATTATCAGCATACTCTGTTCTCACCCCAGAGTGGTCGCGTTTACCTCTAATGTCTGGCAATTTAGATAAAACTTCAGTCATAACATTAGCCATGTCCTGTAAAGTGATTTGTAATGGCCGCCCTGATGTACTTGGCGCCACAATATCACGCACCTCCAGAGCGGGAGATGCAGGTACTGACACGTGAGAAGAGTTAGTCGGCATAACTTTCCCCTCGATGTCTGGTGAAATTTTCTTGACATGTACAGATTGGCTTTTATTTAAAGTAGCATCAATGCAATTAGTACACAAATTTCTATTGGGCTCCACATTGGTCTTAGAACATATTGCACAAAGAGATTCCTCTGTGTCAGACATGTTTAAACAAACTAGCAATTAGACTAGCAAGCTTGGAAAATACTTTTCAAACAATTTTCAAGTAATATAAAAAACGTTACTGTGCCTTTAAGAAGCACACAAAAACTGTCACAGTTGAAATAACAAATAACCGGATTAGTTATAGAAAACAATTTTTTACAGTAAATGTATTGATTTAGCAAAGGAATGCACCCACTAGCAAATGGATGATTAACCCCTTAATACCGAAAAAACGTATAACAATAAAATATAAACGTTTTAATCACAGTCAACACACAGTCTCACAGGTCTGCTGTGAGTGATTACCTCCCTCAAAACTAGTTTTGGAGACCCCTGAGCTCTGTAGAGACGTCCTGGATCATGCAGGGAGAATAAGGAGATTTGTGACTGAATTTCTACTGCGTAGAAAAGCGCCAAAATAGGCCCCTCCCACTCATAATACAACAGTGGGGAAGCTGAATAAACTGACTTTATTTAAAATAAACGATAGCCAAGTGGAAAATAATGCCCAAAAATTTTTTTCACCAAGTATCTCAGAGAAAAAAACGATTAACCTGCCAGTAAACGTTTTAATATATGAAATGATATTAAAAAGCCTGCTGCTAGTCGCTCTCACTG
>NC_069502.1:636147781-636180281 GCF_027579735.1 Bombina bombina
GAATTTATCCACCAATCAGCAAGAACAACACAGTGTGTTCACCAAAAATGGTCCGGCATCTAAACTTACATTCTTGCATTTCAAATAACGATACCAAGAGAATGAAGAAAATTTGATAATATGAGTAAATTAGAAAGTTGCTTAAAATTGCATGCTCTATCTGAATCACGAAAGAAAAATTTGGGTTCAGTGTCCCTTTAAACTTTTGCATTCCATTTAGATTTGGGTTCAGTGTCCCTTTAAACTTTTGCATTCTATTTAGAATTTTGTATTGTACAAAGTAGTATCAAATTACAAGACATTGTGCTCAATGTACTAAGCAGCGTAAACTGCTTTTGAGCTCTTGCGGGGCAGGTTCGCACATGCAAGCCAGCTTCCCACAATGTAAGAAGCAACTGTCATCCTACCACTGCTTCTAATACTCTGAGGTGGTGGATTGAAGTCACCCCAAACGTGCTCGTTTGGGGTGATTGGCAGTCACACGAGACAAGAGGTGGCATTACACACTCAAGCGAGTGAGTGGTGATAAATCTGGGGAGCCGATGTACAGGGTCTGCTTCCCATTCGATGCAAAGCTGTGTGGACAGATTCCCAAGTTAAGAACCTTGCCTGCAGCTGATCTTTGTGTTTTTCTATGTAAAAGGAGTCTTTAAATGTCAGCAAGTCGACTGAGCAGGAAGGTTCCTTGGGGCAAGTTTTAATGTCCTCACATCTCTCATGATATTCTCTAAGCATTTTACTGCTGCAAATCTCGCTGATTTACCGCTTGTGAAGCTGTCTCAAAATGCACAATACAGTGAACTAAAAAAGTAATACATATGAACTTACAGGAAAACTGAAGTGAGAACACTGCAGTATGATTGCATATAGGCTTCACATGGAGGATGGAGACAACATATCTAAAAAATGTTGTTCATGATTCAGATAGAGCATACAATTTAAAAATGATATAGTGTGCCAAACATGTGCATGCCTCTGATCCCAAATACCTGCTTTTCAACAAAAGGATACCAAGAGAACAAAGTTAATTTGATAATAAAAGTGGATTTTTTTTTTTAAATTGTACACTGTATGTAAATAACAGCAAAAGGTTAAGTTTCATGCTCTTTAACTATTTTACACACAAAAAAAATATGTTTATAGTGCTCTTTAACATACATGACAGATAAGTAAAATGTGCTAAATCTATTGTGTTTAGTTTCTCGAGGTTGTATTCTGTGCAGATGATTATTTAAAACACACTTTTAACTCCACGTTTTAGTTAATCAGCTGCACAGAGTGACATAGAAACGGGTGACGCTTAAGATGCTGATTAAATTAAGAGGCATCTTAGGCAAAGTGAACAATATTCACTATGTTATTAAAATGAGTATGTTTGTTTACATTAGAATGATACAGTGATATATTTTCTAGTCCATAAAGATACACAACGTTGGCAAGACATCCAAGCCTAGCCTCATCACTCCTCTCTTTATTTCTACCCTCTGCCACTGGCTGGTTCTAAACCAATCAGCATCTCACTGGTAAAGCATCAATGTGAAGCTCTACAAATCTCACTCCTTTATGCAGACACCCCCCTCTCACTGCCTGTACCACAATTATTTTATTACTTTGTATATTGAATAAAATTAAATAAATATTGAATCCATATTTAATTCATATTTGATCTATATCCCATTTGAACTATAGCACCTTTAAAAAACGCACCCTTAACTCTTTTTATTCTGTACAATTGTTTGTGAATAAGGAAGAGGTAATTATTTCTTTAGTTTATAGAGAATTTTTTATAGTCTATTCTAGCGCATGTGATTTGACATTTGTAACCTAAGCTTATATTTGTGTTCCCTCGGTACCCATACCGTGTTCATCATGCTTGTTTATTATGCTTGTTCAGTTATTATGATATATTATACTATATAAATAATGTTTTAGACAAACTCTACATATCACATTTGAAAAAGGAATCTGACTGATAATGGACAATGCCGTTATTGTATCTCAATTGTCTCCTAGACAGAGGTTTACAACCCAGATCCTTATTCATGTACGTCTTCTAATAACTCATCTGCACACTAAGGTATCATGTCATTTACGTTCAATTATACAAAAAGGAAAAAAAAAAAGAAAGAAAAATAATTGACTTGTTTAACTAAATGTATGTATCTACATTTTACTCTCTCAATAAAGTCTTGAAAAAAAAAAAAAAAAAGAAAAACCATTAACTAACCATGCCTATTAAATATGTTGCATTTACTAAATCATAACCTATTTATCGTGGTGAACAAAAACATACATTTAGAGTCAGGAATGTCCTCCAGAATTAAGCGAGCAATTGAAACGGATGCCATGAACTGGTACAGCGTATTTGGAGTGCGTTGGAATGGTATGTATGAGATTTGACGACTTGAGATAACCAGTGCGTCATTAAACAGGAAAAGGCTCAAGTCACTGATCTGTTCATATACCCTGGAGTAGGAAGGAGAGAACAGACACAGAATTAACAAGGAAATCATCCTTTTATGTTTTTGAAATTTAAAAAATACGTTATAGTCTAACAATCACACATACAAAATATACTAACAATTTGCTGACAGTTAATAAGATCCACATATAGTAACTTATTATAGTTTCAAAGCCTTTAGAGTGGATTGTCTTACTGGTCCATGTTGGCTTTATTTATTACTAATATGCAATAATTCATCTTTAATCAAAGTTTTAGTCATTTTCTATAGTAGAATAAATAACAATTCTACAGATCATACCTTCATTATTTTATGTAAAGCTTTACTACTCATATACTATTTTTACTACAGAAATTTGAGATAATATATGACTACCAAAATATAATAGGTCAAAGGTGATCTGAGTGTACGATTATTGATTATATGATTAATATTTATAGTTCAATATAGGAAATTTGATTCCATAAATGTAAACTTGTTTTTAGAATGACAGGCCTACTTAAAGTGAATGTCAAGTTTGATGAATCAGTGCCCGTTTTTTAAAAACTCTATTAAAAACAGGGGCACTTTCATTCATCAAACTTTACATTTTACTCGTTTTGTTAAAATACTTACCTTTTAATCTTAAAAGCCGCTCCAGCGCTTCCCTCGCCCGTCGCAAGCCTCTTCATATGTCAAAAAAGACGAATCCAGCTTCCTCCAATCACGGCATTGCCTCAGGCAATGATTCCCCTGGGGGGGAAGCCTTGATTGGAGGATGCCGTATTCATCATTCATCGTATGAGGTGTTGAGTGGCAGGAGGGGAAATCGCTTGAGCGGCTTTCAAGATTAAAAGGTAAGTATTTTAACAAAACGAGTGAAATGTAAAGTTTGATAAATGAAAGTGCCCCTGTTTTTAATAGGGTTTTTAAAAACCGGGCAGTGATTAATCAAACTTGAAATTCACTTTAAAGGGCGCTCCCTAGAAAAGCTAAAAGCATAATCTGGAACCCAGGTTTTTAAAATGCTGCTAATTGTGCGTAAACCAGTTATTGATTTGCAGCATTTACAAGTTACAGAATTAGCTTTTTGGCTGCACAATTTTTACACAAAAGCAAAAGGGGTTGAATGTCATTTTAAACATTTTCACATATTGAAGAACAAGCAAAATATACAAGAAATTAGCACAAAAAAACAATGGTATTTTATTACAATATGACAGAAATTTCATGAAAAATATTTTACAAAAATTACAACCATGGGCTAATTTTGTATTACTTGACCAATCTTTATTTAATTTTTAAAGCCTAAATTTTTACTAGAATCCAAATGCGGAAGTATGCGCTATTCAGCTCTTTATGTAGTCGGATTGACTCACTATTCACTTAATTTTTCTTTTGCATAAAAAAAATAAAGAAAAATTTAACACTCACACATTTTTTTACAATAAAATACCTTGGAAATTAAGTAGCAAAAAAATATGTTAAAGGGACAGTCTACTCCAGAATTTTTATTGTTTAAAACGATAGATAATTCCTTTATTACCCATTCTCCAGTTCTGTATAACCAACACTGTTATATTAATATACTTTTTACCTTTGTGATTACAGTTTATTTGACAGACTAGCATTTTAGCCAATCAGTGCTGACTCCTAGGCAACTTCACGGGCATAAGCACAATGTTTTCCATATGGAACACGTGAAATAATGCCCTCTAGCTGTAAAAAAACCTGTCAAAATGCAGTAAGATAAGAGGCGGCCTTCAAGGGCTTAGAAATTAGCATATGAGCCTACCTAGGTTTTAGCTTTGAACTAAGAATACCAAGAGAACAAATTTAATGATAAAAGTAAATTGGAAAGTTGTTTAAAATAACATGCCCTATCTGAATCATGAAAGTTTAATTCTGACTAGACTGTCCCTTTAATGCCAGTTCACAATCAAACATTAAAATGCATAGAAATTCTGAAATTAAAAGCTTTTATTATATTAATACATTTTTTTATTATAATAACTTTGTTACTAAATAGAATAATTTAATAATATGACATAATTTATTACAATATTTTTGATGCAGTAGATGAATTTTTGACTTTTCAATGATTGGGAACTTAAACTCTAGCACTGACGTACTGGGGGGAAATTATACACACAGACAGTCTAAATTGATTAGAAAAAAATCATGTTACATTAATAAACTGATTCCCTCATAGCTTTATAATAGATTGCTAAAATAAATATCTGACACTTAATCTACAGGCCCATTATTATCCTAAAGTACATAATATTTGACACAAAAAAAAGACTGGAATATAATATTACCTGAGAGATGCACTTATTTCTTCATTGGGACAATTAAGCAGCACTAAATCCTGCACTTTAATAAGATGCCTATTTGCTTCAAGTAAATTCTGCAAACCAGACAACAGAACATTTTTGTATCTATAATAGTATAACAGGTTCTCAAATGTATTGGAGAAGATGTCAATTTTAGTAC
This sequence comes from Bombina bombina, assembly GCF_027579735.1. NCBI lineage: Eukaryota > Metazoa > Chordata > Amphibia > Anura > Bombinatoridae > Bombina > Bombina bombina. The sequence continues at coordinate 636,152,719 of NC_069502.1, forward strand.
AAAAAAAACACAGAGTTCAAAGGTCATAAAATCTTTTTAAAAAAAATGCAGCTTAGAACAACATAGCAGTTTAAATGGTAAAACTAGTATTTAAAACCAAAATATTCACAGACGTTAATGAAGATTGTCGCTAAATTTACATCTGGATTGTGATCTAGTCTTGTGTGTGTATTTGCTAAGTGTTTGGCTTATCACAAGCAGTGTTCTCCCCAGGACCTTTTTAATGGGTGCACCACCCAGCTGATTTTATTTAGCCAATATTAAGCCTAAATTAGCTAATATTAACATGTTTCAATGTTTCTTGCACAAACCATCAATTAATAAATGGATGTTAAATTATGCCCTAAATTTGTGCTTTGGATATAAGAAAATATTCTAATATTAGAACGTATTAATGCTTCCTTCTGGCTACTTTATAATGCAATCCAGCTGGCAACATTTTCTGTAGAGAACACTGTACAAGTGTATACAATCAAATAATGTGACGGGTGAAGGCAGTTACTTATAAACAGATTGGTATTTAAGGAATCTGGCAGACACATAAGTGTGGCAACATATTAAACTGCAGGAAGACAATGTTCCCAGCCAGGGAAACTGTCCACCTGCATTTGAGACTAGCAATGTGGCATCCAACACCCTTGCATTTATCATTGCCCATGTAAATACTTGTGCAGCCCTTCCCCCTGCTTTCCCTCAAGAGCAGGGCCTGTCAATCATCCCAGACAAATTAGTTTGGGGTGATGTAAGTATGCCACTTCTGAGGGTGAGCGATCCTGCACCATATCTGATTTTTTAATGCTATATAATCTATGTCTTCTCCAAACCTATATATGGAATAAAAATATATTTCCCATGGCTTTCAAGCAAATTTTAGAAAATGCTTAATAACAGAATGAAATACTGTAGTAAAAACATAATTTATGCTTACCAGATAAATTCCTTTCCTTCTGGATAGGGAGAGTCCACAGCTTTATTTCTTACTTTTGGGAAATACAACACCTGGCCACCAGGAGGAGGCAAATACTTAAATATCCCTCCCACTTCCTCACTACCCCAGTCATTCTGCCTAGGGAACAAGGAAAAGTAGTAGAAACATTAGGGTATAAATGGTGCCAAAATAATAAAATAAATAATAGGGGACCGCCCATAGACAAGAAAAAACGGGCAGGGGCTGTGGACTCTCCTTATACGGAAGGGAAGGAATTTATCTGGTAAGCATAAATTATGTTTTCCATCCTAAGATAGGGAGAGTCCACGGCTTCATTCCTTACTGTTGGGAAAACTATACCCAAGCTCCAGAGAACACTGAATGAATAAAGGGAGGGAACAAAAAGGAAGAGGCGGACCCTATTTTGAGGGCACCACAGCCTGAAAAATGTTTTTTTCCGAAAGCTGCTTCAGCCGAAGCAAAAACATCAAACTTGTGAAATTTAGAAAAATTATGTAAGGAGGACCAGGTAGCCGCCTTACAAATCTGATCCATAGAGGCCTCATTCTTAAAGGCCCAAGAGGAAGCCACTGCTCTAGTGGAATGAGCTGTTATCCTCTAAGGAGGACGATGTCCCGCTGTCTCGTAAGCTAGGCAGATGAAACTCCTTAACCAAAAAGATAGGGAAGTCTAAGTAGCCTTCTGCCCCTTACGCTTCCCCGAATAGACGACAAACAAAGATGAAGATTGTCTAAACTCCTTAGTAGCCTGAAGATAGGACTTCAAGGCGCGAACCACATCCAAAGGAAGTAAGCGTTCCTTCGATGAAGGAGGATTAGGACACAAGGAAGGAACCATAATCTTCTGATTGATGTTGTGATCTGACACAACCTTAGGATGAAAACCTAATTTAGTACGTAAAACTGCCTTTTCTGTATGAAAAATCAGATAAGAGAGCTCACATTGCAAAGCAGAGATATCAGAAAATGCGCACAGAGGCAATAGCCAATAAAAAGAGAACCTTCCAAGATAACAATTTAATGTCAACGGAATGCAGAGGCTCAAACGAAACCTGTTGCAAAACACGAAGTACAAGATTGAGGCTCCAAGGAGGAGCCCCAGATAAACACAGGTCTGATCCTAATCAGAAGACACATTAGATCCCTAGCGCTCACCTACTCCACGTCTTCCCCGGCAGCGTGTCTTCGGCGCGTGCACAAGTCATGCAATTGCCTGCTCCAGAGCGAGGGTGCCGTTTAGACAGCGTCTCCGTCAAACGCCAATAAACATGCAGGAAAAAGGAAAGTCTATCGCTACTCCTCCTCAGGAAAACACAGGGACTCTTGGTAAAAGTAATTCACAAAATCTTTATTCGCTGTAGCAACAAGTAAAACCAAAGGATGTGAGATGCAACTCACAAATTCAGGCACAGGATTCCAGTGGTGCAAAAGACGGCAAACATGTTTCGTGTGGGGCCTCCACACTTGTTCACTGCTGTTAATTGCAAACACTGGATACACCTCTTAAAGGCAATTAATTACTTTAAATTATAGACACATGTAAAGTTAACCCTACCTGTTTTACTACAAAGTTACTTACACAATTTAGAAGCATGCAAGAGGCAGGTATACTAGCTCCCATTAAAAACATTCACAGAAAGATCTTATCTATACTTCCTGAATGGGAGAAACTGATTAGTTTTCTGAAATAAATAAGCATTGTAAAAGGGGCATGGAAAAGACAGAGCATATCGCATAGAGACATCAGATAAATAAATTGACATCAGTTTCCATATTTATGCCAAGGGGGTGCCTGGTGTTGAGTGTGAATATCCACTGGGCCTCCTTATAGCTCAGTTTATATTCCCTATCACCACCCCTGGCATGTTTTGGAATGTAGTCTATAGCTTGAAATGACACAAGGGATGAGTCAGCTGTATGCATACTCTTGAAGTGCTTTGCTACTGATGTGAAGACATCAGGTTTGTCAATGTCCCTGATGTGTTCAAGGGCTCTATCCCTGAACATCCTCTGTGTTTTTCCAACATATTGGGTCTGGCACCCCCTGCAGGTCAAAAGGTAAACTACAAAAGTAGATTTGCAGTTCAATTTGTGCCTGATCCGATATGATGTGGTGGAAACAGAGGACTGAAAATGGTCACCCTCTACCACATAGTTGCAAGTCTTGCATATTTTTGATTTACATTTGAAAAAACCCATTCTCTGAGGTAACCAGGTACACATCTTGTATGTTGGCAATTGTGAAAGGGCTACTATGTTGCAAATATTGATGGCTTTCCTGGCTACGAATTTGCAGCCGCTATTAGCCACCTTTTCCAAAGAAGGATCAGTGGCAAGAATAGGTAGCCATTCTCTGATGAGGTTGCACATTTTATTGAATTCTAAGCTATATGGGGTGCTAAAAAATAATTTGCCCCTGCAAACTTCTTTAATAGATAAAGCCCTGTCATGTCTTTTGTATTCCAATAGCTGCTTACGTGGTATTAAGCTGACTTGTTCTCTTGTGGACTTTAGTAAATTGTTAGGATAGCCACGCTCTAAGACAGTGTTTTTCAACTAGTGTGCCGTGAGAGATCCTCAGGTGTGCCACGGCAGACTGACAACAGTGTGACATATTTTTTAAACTTGTTTTTTACTCCCAGTGCAGGGGTAGTTTGTAGGAGGCATGGCATAACAGCACAATACATACAGTATGTGTGCGTTTGTGTGTATGTGTATATATATATGCTGTATTAGGCTACAATGTGTGATTTTTTAAATATTTTGGGATGGTGGTGTGCCACAGGATTTTTTAATGTAAAAAAGTGTGCCACGGCAAAAAAAAGGTTAAAAATCACTGCTCTAAGAGCCTTTCCTCCAAAATATCAATTTGTTCATTGTATGTAGTGTCATTGGAACAGATCCTTCATGTTCTAATAAATTGGCCTTTGGGTATAGCCCTTAAGACATGTTTAGGATGACAGGATTTGAAATTTAAAATGGTATTGCCACAGTTTGTGTGGATGTCTGTACAGTGAGTTCAGTGTCCAAAAATCTAATCTGAAGCTGGTGTTGTTCAAAAGTAAATTTAAGATTTGCGTCATTGGTATTGATATATTTGATGAAATTTTCCACACTTAACACCAGACACCCCCTTGGCATAAATATGGAAACTGATGTCAATTTATTTATCTGATGTCTCTATGCGATATGCTCTGTCTTTTCCATGCCCCTTTTACAATGCTTATTTATTTCAGAAAACTAATCAGTTTCTCCCATTCAGGAAGTATAGATAAGATCTTTCTGTGAATGTTTTTAATGGGAGCTAGTATACCTGCCTCTTGCATGCTTCTAAATTGTGTAAGTAACTTTGTAGTTAAACAGGTAGGGTTAACTTTACATGTGTCTATAATTTAAAGTAATTAATTGCCTTTAAGAGGTGTATCCAGTGTTTGCAATTAACAGCAGTGAACAAGTGTGGAGGCCCCACACGAAACATGTTTGCCGTCTTTTGCACCACTGGAATCCTGTGCCTGAATTTGTGAGTTGCATCTCACATCCTTTGGTTTTACTTGTTGCTACAACGAATAAAGATTTTGTGAATTACTTTTACAAGGAGTCCCTGTGTTTTCCTGAGTAGGAGTAGCGATAGACTTTCCTTTTTCCTGCATGTTTATTGGCGTTTGACGGAGACGCTGTCTAAACGGCACCCTCGCTCTGGAGCAGGTAATTGCATGACGTGTGCACGTGCCGAAGACACGCTGCCGGGGAAGACGTGGAGTAGGTGAGCGCTAGGGATCTAATGTGTCTGCTGTGTTTGGTTCGTTGGTCCGTGGCTCCCCTCACTCACGTAAGGCTTATCAAGCTATAACGGCTTAAATGAGCGTCACATTGTGCGGTGCTGAAGATTTATATTGCCTGTTTTGCCGGTTTGATTTCTGGACTCTGATATTACAAGAATCATTGTTGTAGCAACACCTGACACAATTTTCACCATGTCTGAGGCTGCTAATAGTTTTGTGTTACGGGACTTGGAAGCTACCTTACACACATATGAGGAAGAGGTGGAGGACATTTTTGATGATAATACGAATACCCTGGATGACCTCTTTTTTCAGATAGACGAGCTAAGACGCAAGGACATAAAACTTGACCTAGACATAAAAACTTTCTTACTTTACAGAAAGCAAGCAAGAATACCCAGGGGATTGAGGATCTGAAAATTCCCTTCTTTTGTTGTAACGGACACTGAGTTTATTAATAAGTGGAATCATATATTGAATGTTTGTTCCTTTGCCCTTATAGATCTCTTGGTAGAATATAAAAAACAACAAAGATTGGATCTTGTTGCACAGATCAAATTAGTACAACAAGATCTTCTTCTTTTTCAAACTGATGTTAATTTTGCACCTTATGATAACAGGTTTGAAGCCAATATGGCTAAATTCACCAAAGAATTGTGGGAATTTAAAAAGCAAAAACTATCTAGGGACAAAAGACATTATGATTTTGATAAAGTTTACAGGTGGAACAGTTCTAGACAGGGGCCCAGACATCATGGTCGTAGGTTTCACAAAGTAAACCAAAGCAAAGATGTTGCCAAACAAAGCAAAAAAGTACATTTTGCAGAAACAGACTATGATGTAGAGACCTCTGATCCAGATTCTGGCGAAGATGTTGTTTTGCCTAGCACTACTTCAGTGCTAGATAATCCAAACAATTATACTAGTGAGTCAAAAAACGAATTGCGCCAGGGGACAAAACAAAAAAGAAAAAAACACGAAGGGGCAGGAGGGGAGGCAACAAGTACAAACACACAAGGCAGATACCAAACGAGAACACAGACCAGAAAATACCTCTAAAAAATGTTGTAAACCTTTCTAAGGTCTATCTAACACACACTGATATAGAGGTTCTGAGTTTAGGTCTTGGCTTTTCACCTACATCCCACTTCAGCCTTTTCGGTACCATACACAATGTTAATCTATTCGTGCGAAAGCTCACACTTAAAAAACACTTCTCTGGGAATAATGATGACACCGAACAGGCTGTGGATGTTGGTGCTTGCAATGATCAACAAACTAATAAGGACTTGCTTAAGTTTGACGAACAGTGTCTTGTTTTGGACATAACAATTTTGAATGAAGATTCTATGCAGTCTGAGGTTGTTTCTAGGCCACCTTCTGTTTCTGGCATGAAAAAGAGCGATTTTTACCCTGTACACAGCAGGAGTAAAAATATAGAAGTATTCCAGCGCACAGTTGAAAAAAAGCTTGTTACCTTATCTGAGGAGATTCATTCCAATAAAGCCAGAAGGAAGGATTGTTTTAGACACAACCTCACACTAGCACAATGTAAATCCCTTACAGCCTTAGGCAAAAATCCTGCCCTGGTTATCAAGGAATGAGATAAGGGGGGCAACGTGGTGGTGATGGATAGGGAGTACTGTATTAGTGAATCATATCGCTAACTAAATGATACGGATGTTTACAAACGACTCACCTTTAATCCCAGCACTGCCTACATGCCCCTAGTGGAGGATATACTCACTTTAGGCTTACACAATGGTGTGATAACATTTATTTTCTTCCAAAGCTCCATAAGGATGCTCATAATCCCCCTGGTCGCCCCATCATTTCAGTGGTCGATTCACTTTTGGAGCCCCTTTCTGAATTGGTTGACTCTTTCCTTCAGCCTATAGTGGTGAGCCTTATGAGCTATATTAGGATGCCACTCAGGTTCTAAGAACAGTACAGGACATTACATGGGAAGATACATACAGATTTGTGACTATTGATGTTATTTCTCTTTATACCTCCATTCCACACCAGCAGGGGTTAGAAGCGATATCCTTTATTCTGGATAATTATTCCAATTATTCAGTGGAGGTCAAACAGTTTCTTATTTTGGCCATTGAATTTTTATTAACACACAATTTTTTTCTGTTTGAGGGATGTTGCTACCTCCAGAGGCGTGGAACGGCTATGGGGGCAAAGTTTGCCCCCTCTTATGCCAATCTCTACATAGGATGGTGGGAGCTGTTACACGTCTATGGGGGTGGCAACCCCTTCAAGAACAACATTAAATATTTTGGATGCTATATCGATGACCTGCTGCTGGTGTGGAATGGAGATGGTAACAGTGTGGAAAATGTTATCAAATATATCAATACCAATGACGCAAATCTTAAATTTACTTTTGAACAACACCAGCTTCAGATTAGATTTTTGGACATTGAACTCACTGTACAGACATCCACACAAACTGTAGATACTAACCTGTATCGCAAACCTACTAGTGGCAATACCATTTTAAATTACAAATCCTGCCATCCTAAACATGTCTGTTCCAATGACACTACACACAATGAACAAATTGATATTTTGGAGGAAAGGCTCTTAGAGCGTGGCTATCCTAACAATTTACTAAAGTCCACAAGAGAACAAGTCAGCTTAATACCACGTAAGCAGCTATTGGAATACAAAAGACATGACAAGGCTTTATCTATTAAAGAAGGTTGCAGGGGTAAATTAATTTTTAGCACCCCATATAGCTTAGAATTCAATAAAATTTGCAACCTCATCAGAGAATGGCTACCTATTCTTGCCACTGATCCTTCTTTGGAAAAGGTGGCTAATAGCGGCTGCAAATTCATAGCCAGGAAAGCCATCAATATTGGCAACATAGTAGCCCCTTCACAATTGCCAACATACAAGATGTGTACCTGGTTACCTCAGAGAATGGTTTTTTTTCAAATGTAAATCAAAAATATGCAAGACTTGCAACTATGTGGTAGAGGGTGACAATTTTCAGTCCTCTGTTTCCACCACATCATATCGGATCAGGCACAAATTGAACTGCAAATCTACTTTTGTAGTTTACCTTTTGACCTGCAGGGGGTGCCAGACCCAATATGTTGGAAAAACACAGAGGATGTTCAGGGATAGAGCCCTTGAACACATCAGGGACATTGACAACCCTGATGTCTTCACACCAGTAGCAAAGCACTTCAAGAGTATGCATACAGCTGACTCATCCCTTGTGTCATTTCAAGCTATAGACTACATTCCAAAACATGCCAGGGGTGGTGATAGGGAATATAAACTGAGCTATAAGGAGGCCCAGTGGATATTCACACTCAACACCAGACACCCCCTTGGCATAAATATGGAAACTGATGTCAATTTATTTATCTGATGTCTCTATGCGATATGCTCTGTCTTTTCCATGCCCCTTTTACAATGCTTATTTATTTCAGAAAACTAATCAGTTTCTCCCATTCAGGAAGTATAGATAAGATCTTTCTGTGAATGTTTTTAATGGGAGCTAGTATACCTGCCTCTTGCATGCTTCTAAATTGTGTAATTAACTTTGTAGTTAAACAGGTAGGGTTAACTTTACATGTGTCTATAATTTAAAGTAATTAATTGCCTTTAAGAGGTGTATCCAGTGTTTGCAATTAACAGCAGTGAACAAGTGTGGAGGCCCCACACGAAACATGTTTGCCGTCTTTTGCACCACTGGAATCCTGTGCCAGAATTTGTGAGTTGCATCTCACATCCTTTGGTTTTACTTGTTGCTACAACGAATAAAGATTTTGTGAATTACTTTTACAAGTAGTCCCTGTGTTTTCCTGAGGAGGAGTAGCGATAGACTTTCCTTTTTCCTGATCCTAATCAGAGCCTTAACAAAAGTCTGCACTTCTGGAAGCTCAGCCAGTCTCTTGTGCAATAAAACCGACAGGGCCGAAATCTGTCCCCTCAGGACAGATTTCTGACATGGACTTGAGTGAGAGAAAGCAGGCAGTGAAACTCGTCAACACTGATTGCTTACAAACTGTTAGCAGTAGTCTGGATGGATTCGCAGAAAAACTTCCCCTGCATCTCCAGACTCTATCTTTCTTTCATGTAATTGGCAAGAGTCCATGAGCTAGTGACTTATGGGATATATATTCCTACCAGCAGGGGCAAAGTTTCCCAAACCTCAAAATGCCTATAAATACACCCCCCACCACACCGATAATTCAGTTTTACAAACTTTGCCTCCTATGGAGGTGGTGAAGTAAGTTTGTGCTAGATCTCTACGTTGATATGCGCTTCGCAGCATGCTGAAGCCCGGTTTTCTTTTCAGAGTGCAGTGAATGACAGAGGGATGTGAAGGGAGTATTACCTATTGAATGCTATGGTCATCCTATCGGGGATCTATTTCATAGGTTCTCTGTTATCGGTCGTAGAGATTCTTCTCCTACCTTCCTTTTCAGATCGACAATATACTCTTATATACCATTACCTCTGCTGATTCTCATTTCAGTACTGGTTTGGCTATCTACTATATGTAGATGAGTGTCTTTTGGTAACTATGTCTTATTTTATTTATTACACTCTCAGCTATGGTTTGGCACTTTATATGTAAAGTTCAAAATATATGTTTTATACTTATATTTGCCATGATTCAGGTTAATCAGTATATTTTCTTCTTACAGACTGTCAGTTTCATTTTTGGGAAATGCATATGAATAATTATTTTCCTTACCTGAAAATTTTTCAATTGACTTTTTCTTTAAATTGCGGGCTGTTAGGCTCACGGGTGCAAAAAATGCTAGAATTTATTGCGTCATTTTTGGCGTGAAAATTACGTTTGTTGACGTTAATGACGTCATTTCCAGCGTCGTAGTTGACGCCGAGAGTTTTCACGTAGTTGCGTCATCTATGACGCTCGTGTTTGTTGCAGACGTTTTTGGCGCCAAAAAATGTGTCAATTGTGGGCGTCATACATTTTTACATTATTTAAGTCTTTGTTTCTTTTTGTTTCTGGTTTCCAGAGGCTTATTCGGTTTGCATTTTTTCCCATTCCTGAAACTGTCATTTAAGGAATTTGATAATTTTGCTTTATATGTTGTTTTTTCTATTACATATTGCAAGATGTCCCAATCTGACCCTGTATCAGAATCTACTTCTGGAAAGCTGCTGCCTGATGTCGGTTCTACCAAAGCTAAGTGCATTTGTTGTAAACTTGTGGTAACTGTTCCTCCGGCTGTAGTTTGTGTTAGTTGTCATGATAAACTTTCAAAAGCAGACAATATTTCCATTAGTAGTAGTCCATTACCTGTTGCTGTTCCTTCAACATCTAATGTTCAGGAAATTCCTGTTAATGTAAGAGAATTTGTTTCTAATTCTATTCAGAAGGCCCTGTCTGTTATACCACCTTCTAATAAACGTAAAAGGTCTTTTAAAACTTCTCATAAATTAGATGAATTTTTAAATGACCGCCAACATTCTGATTTATCTATCTCTGATGAGGATCTATCTGGTTCAGAAGATTCTGCCTCAGATATTGACACTGACAAATCTTCATATTTATTTAAGATGGAGTTTATTCGTTCTTTACTTAAAGAGGTGTTGATTGCATTAGATATGGAGGAGTCTAGTCCTCTTGATATTAAAACCAGTAAACGTTTAAATTCGGTTTTTAAACCTCATGTAGTTATTCCAGAGGTTTTTCCAGTTCCTGATGCTATGTCAGATGTAATTTCTAGAGAATGGAATAGTTTGGGTACTTCATTTACTCCTTCTTTAAGGTTTAAGAGACTGTACCCTTTGCCGGCTGATAGATTGGAGTTTTGGGAAAAAATCCCCAAAGTTGATGGGGCTCTCTCTACTCTTGCTAAACGTACTACTATTCCTATGGCAGATAGTACTTCTTTTAAAGATCCTTTAGATAGGAAGCTTGAATCCTTTCTAAGGAAGGCTTATTTATGTTCAGGTAATCTTCTTAGGCCTGCTATTTCTTTGGCTGATGTTGCTGCAGCTTCAACCTTTTGGTTGGAGGCTTTAGCGCAACAAGTACCAGATCATAATGTGTATAGCATTGTTAAGCTTCTTCAACATGCTAATAAATTTCATTTGTGATGCCATTTTTGATATCATTAGAATTGATGTCAGGTATATGTCTTTAGCTATTTTAGCTAGAAGAGCTTTATGGCTTAAATCTTGGAATGCAGATATGACTTTTAAGTCAACGTTGCTATCTCTTTCTTTCCAAGGTAATAAATTATTTGGTTCTCAGTTGGATTCTATAATTTCAACTGTCACTGGGGGGAAGGGAGCTTTTTTGCCTCAGGATAAAAAATCTAAGGGTAAATTTAGGGCTGCTAACCGTTTTTGTTCCTTTCGTCAGAATAAGGAACAGAAGCCTGACCCTTCCCCTAAAGGAACGGCTTTCCATCCTTTCCATCAGGATCTCAAATCATTAAATTTGAAGGTATGGAGATTGAACGCTTAGTGCTTAGTCATAGAGGTTTCTCTGACTCAGTGATCAATACTATGTTGCAGGCTTGTAAATCTGTGTCTAGAAAGATTTATTACCGAGTTCGGAAGACTTACATTTCATGGTGTTCCTCTCATAAGTTCTCTTGGCATTCTTTTAGAATTCCTAGAATTTTACAGTTTCTTCAGGATGGTTTGGATAAGAGTTTGTCTGCAAGTTCCTTGAAAGGACAAATCTCTGCGCTTTCTGTTCTGTTTCACAGAAAAATTGCTAATCTTCCTGACATTCGTTGTTTTGTACAGGCTTTGGTTCGTATCAAGCCTGTCATTAAGTCAATCTCTCCTCCTTGGAGTCTTAATTTGGTTTTGAGAGCTTTACAGGCTCCTCCGTTTGAGTCTATGCATTCTCTGGATATTAAGTTACTTTCTTGGAAAGTATTGTTTCTTTTGGCTATCTCTTCTGCTAGAAGAGTTTCTGAATTATCTGCTCTTTCTTGTGAGTCTCTTTTTCTGATTTTTCATCAGGATAAGGCAGTTTTGCGGACTTCATTTAAATTTTTACCTAAGGTTGTGAATTCCAACAACATTAGTAGAGAAATTGTTGTCCCTTCGTTGTGTCCTAATCCTAAGAATTCTTTGGAAAAATCTTTGCATTCTTTGGATGTGGTAAGAGCTTTGAAATATTATGTTGAAGCTACTAAAGATTTCAGAAAGACTTCTAGTCTATTTGTTATCTTTTCTGGTCCTAAGAAAGGTCAGAAAGCTTCTGCTATTTCTTTGGCTTCTTGGTTAAAACTTTTGATTCATCATGCTTATGTGGAGTCGGGTAAATCCCCGCCTCAGAGGATTACAGCTCATTCTACTAGGCAAGTTTCTACTTCCTGGGCTTTTAAGAATGAAGCTTCTGTTGATCAGATTTGCAAAGCAGCAACTTGGTCTTCTTTGCACACTTTTACTAAATTCTACCATTTTTATGTTTTTTCTTCTTCAGAAGCAGTTTTTGGTAGAAAAGTTCTTCAGGCAGCTGTTTCAGTTTGATTCTTCTGCTTATAATTTCAGTTTTTTTCATTATAAGATTAAAACTTTTTGATTTGGGTTGTGGATTCTTTTTTCAGCGGAATTGGCTGTCTTTATTTTCATCCCTCCCTCTCTAGTGACTCTTGCGTGGAGTTCCACATCTTGGGTATTTCCTATCCCATACGTCACTAGCTCATGGACTCTTGCCAATTACATGAAAGAAAACATAATTTATGTAAGAACTTACCTGATAAATTCATTTCTTTCATATTGGCAAGAGTCCATGAGGCCCACCCTTTTTGTGGTGGTTATGATTTTTTTGTATAAAGCACAATTATTCCAATTCCTTGTTGATGCTTTCGCTCCTTTCTTATCACCCCACATCTTGGCTATTCGTTAAACTGAATTGTGGGTGTGGTGGGGGGTGTATTTATAGTCATTTTGAGTTTTGGGAAACTTTGCCCCTCCTGGTAGGAATGTATATCCCATACGTCACTAGCTCATGGACTCTTGCCAATATGAAAAATGAATTTATCAGGTAAGTTCTTACATAAATTATGTTTTCATCAATACTCTCACTGAGAGGTTGACATGACTACTTAAAACTCCAGTCCTATCTCAAAGGGCAGATACCCTTTTTCAAGACTCTCCGAATCTTCTGATACTTCTCTGCCACCTCCTAACGGGATGAAAGGCAAAGAATGACTGGGGTAATGAGGAAGTGGGAGGGATATTTAAGCCTTTGGCTGGGGTGCTCTGAAATACATAACTGTTTAAAGTTTATATTAAAACAGTATAATTATTAAGTATTTTAGGTGATATATCTCCTACACAAGGGAGTATGCTTCTACTTTAACTTTGGCAACTCCCTTTGGCAACTCCCTCACAAATGTAACTCACCCTTATATATATTGTATGTATATGTATTTTACTGTTCCCCACAAATGTTTTGTGTAGTGATGTGTAATCTGTTGGAGCTTTATAAGTAACTAATAAAAATAATAATAATAATGAAATAAGTAGTCTTATCAAAGAAGTCCACAAATGTAATCATTACACCCATCAGAAAACTTGGATTTCAGGATGAAGAAAAAGAAGTAGATAGTAATAAGCAATTTTTAAGGATGGGAAATATGTTAGTAGCATATATTATAATGAGTAACTTACAGGACAACCTTGGATTGTTTTCTGTATCTTTGTCATTTCAGTGTCTTTTTCCAAGCTTGTCTTTAGCTGCAAGATAAAACAAAACTGATTTTGAATGCTTTATAATCTATATATTCTCCAAACCTGTATATGAAATAAAAATATAAATCACTGGCTTTAGAGTACATTTTACAAACCACTTCAAGACAGAATGAATAGTAAAAGATGTAATAAATATGTCAATATCTTAAAAAAAAAATAAAAAAAATTCAGGAATGCATAATAAATATTTTAGCAAATGTCCTGAAACACATCACTGGTATAAAGTTTATATTAAAACAAAAAAAGTATTTTTTTATAATACAGAATAAATTATCTATGAAAATGGAGTTTGAAGCTTTTCATTTAGAATAGGGTAGGGTTAGTAAAAACAAAATTACAGTGATATTATAAGAAACGTTCCAGCAAGACCGTGAAACAACAAACATCAGGACACACAATTTCTAAAGCTGCAATTTTGCAGATATTGTGAGATGTTAATTTTAAAATTGAACAGGTTGTTTTCCTCAATCCCCAAGTACTTTTACCATTGGTCTTTTTCCATCCAGAATCAACATTAGATAGCTAATCCATATGGCTTCTTGAACCAGTTACTCTAGTGGTGAGCAGTTTACCAGGCATGCAATCTGCTACAGATTGTGCTTTCTACCCTTTTTCAGTTCTTTTTCTTGCAGCCCATTATGTTGATAAACTATATTAACCCTTATTATTCTGATACTATCAAGCTTTCAGATTTCTCTTCACATATTACCAACTTCTGTTTCTAATGTCCAAGGTAACTATATGAAGAGGTTATACAGGTCTATATACTTGTTCTCCGTTAACATGAATCATCCTGTGTGGAGTTTCAACTAATAAAGCGGGTAGAATGATTAAATATTTTACACTTAAAAAATCCATCCTGTCTAGATCGTTCTTGTTGTGAAATATTACTATATTAATACATTTATAAAGACAACAACCATCAAAAATATGATGTCTGCAAAACTCATGATTTTTGCTTGATCTTCTATAATATCCATAAGAGAATATTTTTTAACATGGATATCTTCCATATTCTTGAGTTGTTTCCTTGTCTTTTGGTATGTACTGTAGTGCATTCATATTTTTCCCTTAGTAAAAGTATATTAAAAATAAGCTAGCCATGCAGATGCACAATGTGAGTAAGATACAATTTTGGTATAGTCAACATATTACCTCCAGTGTAGCAAGTTTAAACATTCTTTAACAACCATCTTTCTAAAACAACTGATTTTATATAATGCCTGTAATGGAAATTTAAATACAAGACTTTTACACAATAGTACAACCCCCCAAATACTCGAACAATGCAATTTTCTGAAACCTATCCAGGAAATAAATCTATTAGTCCAGTCCATCAAGTCTTATTCCTGTTCTAAGAAATAAAGGTGTCTTTCTAAGTAGATAAATATAAATACGGAGATCTAAAGTTGTAGCATCCACCATCATTTTTCAGACAAGCAAGTTTAGCAAGACCATCAGCAGTAGTACAGATCTATAAGACTTTAGGCATTGTTTGTCCCTTTCTCCTTAAAGGGACAGTATACTCTAAAATTGTTTTTCCCTTAATGTGTTTCCAATTACTTTTTTTACCAACTGTAGAGTATAAAATGTATAATAATTAGCTTTTTATGGTTTATTTGTGTATGTGAAATAGCTGATTTTGTGTTTTGAAGCCACAACCTAATAAAATGGGTTGAGCTTGTAGGTATAATCAGATCTCGTTACTTTATCACATTTTGTACATACACATGCTTCTTTATCTTATATCTGTCCGTTAATCAAAGACCAATACTTGGAGAGAACAATGGAAAATTAACATTGTATTATCTTATCTCTTCTATACCCCACTGGGGTTGTAATTTCTTTTGCTGGCTGTGTTTACACAGCTTATCTATAGCTTGGACCTAAGGCCAGAAACTTTTAGAATAGGTGGGGATACCACAGGCTAAATCAACTATGTCAAATGCCAATATAAGGATAAAGGAAATACTTGCAAACAATTTTTTTTTTGTAAACTGTCCTTTTTAATGGTAAACTAGAATAACTAGAATCTCATGTACTTTAAAACAACATGCATTTGTTTTTACATGTAACATTATAAAGAAATGCTATAGTCGAATAGGATTGAGATATACATGTCTAGGCTAAAGAGACAAGATTAGGCAAAAGGGACCATGCAGTCTATAGTACAAATAATGTAATGCACCCACATGAATTGATAAAGCTTTGCATTGGTAATTAGCACTAATCTTAGCACTGATCAATATGTCAGCACCTGTAATGCAGGATCTTTATAAGTACACACCATATCAAGGAATCCTGAATCTCTCAAGCTTCTTTTTTTATCATCATTCCCAATAAGATGCGATTATTCAAACTAAACATTATATTGACCATTAAACATTTGTATAAAGAATATACAGTTCAATGTAGAAACAATGTTAGAAATGAGAGCTGCAGATTGCACATGCGATTATCAAATATCTGCCTTATCTGCCCTAATTGTTTTATTTCTTTGGGGGGTTAAATGGTGACAAAAAACAAACCCTGCAAACAAATGCAAATATGCTTTGAGGTCAGTAATATTTCCTGCTGTAAATGTAAGATCACCAGATTGTCAGTTGTTTATAAATAAACAAACACCTAAAAAAGGCAAATGTAAGCAATATAAAGGTGTCATCTAATAATGCACTGCGGTGCATTTCAGGTTCTATGTGAAACAGTTTTTGCACTATGCTCTGTACTGTGCATAAAAATACATGAGAAAAAAAATCTTAAAGGGACATGAACACAAAAAGTTTTCTTTCATGATTTAGGTAGAACATAAAATTTTAAACAACTTTCCAGTTTACTTCTATTATCAATTTTGTTTCATTCTCTTGGTATCATTTGTTAAAGGAGCAGCAACGCACTACTGGTTTCTAACTGAACACATGGGTGAGCCAATGACAATAGATGCAGCCACCAATCAGCAGCTAGAACCTAGGTTCTTTGCTGCGCCTGAGCTTTTCTAGAAAAACCTTTCAGCAAAGTACAACAAGAAAAGGAAGCAAATTAAATAATAGAAGTAAATTGGAAAATTATTTAGAATTGTATGCTCTGTCTAAATCATGAATGTCTACTTTTGACTTTAATGTCCCTTTAAATAATGGTGCTGTCCTCATGTTTGAACAATTATTTTGTCTCTAAGTAAGGCACATTACAGCCATCACAAGACCCTATGGGGTAGCCCAGTTCAAATTGAATTAATTGTGAAAAATATATTAGCTTACATTTTTCTCGTAAACAGAAGTGGTACAGTTTGCATCACATAAATTGGTTTTGGAAACATCATTCATTTTGTTAAAGCTCCTCAACTAGAAAAACAGAGAAGCATAGACTGTACTTTGTTTGGGTGCAAGTTTGCAATCATGTATATTTGTATAATAAAATAAAGGATGCCAGTTCAAATGGGAGTTTGGAAAGGGTAACTCTACCTGATGACCCCATACATACTGAAAAAGAGGTAGCTATGACTCCGGGAAGTAAAAACTGTAGTGTTTGTTAAATAAAATCATATTTCTTCAGGATGTCACCATTTTATTGCAAAACGTGTGTTATAAACTATTAAGGTGATACAAGGTAAAAAGGCAATATGCCGGCTGAAGTCTGTAAAAAAAAATTTTTTTAGAATTACAGAAATTGAATATATTTATTTCCTTAGCGATATTTCTCTCCCCTTTGATCAACAGTCCTAACAGTATATTTTGAATAGCAGTTCAACCTTAAATTACTATACAAAAAAAACAACAACAAGAAAAGCATCTCTTATATGTTGTGTAAGGAAACTGACCTGTGCAATATAGTCCTTGTATTGCTTCATCTGCCCTACTGCAGTAGTTATGTCTTGACGATCTGGGTGCTCGGGGGAAGTATGAAGGCGAAGAGCATACAAAAGATTGACATAATCTTCAAATCGAGTTGAGGGGAGCAGTAGCAATTCCTGCAAACTAAACAAAAAACTCTTATGTTTGAAGACTTCTCTGCAACAACCCTATGAATGTTGTATAACGGTCACTATAGGCTGAAAAAAAGCACTTTTGCACAGGATCCATAGAGCAATAAGAGTATTAAAATATGCCATGACATGGTCTAAGTGCCAATATATGCTAAAGAGATCTTACAGCCGCAATCAAAGGGAAACCCAAAAACTCCTGCAAACATTATTTCTGTAATTCCAGGACAACTTTGTTTACACCAAAATCTGTCCTGACTGGGGCATTATACAAACATACCACAAGAAACAATTACATGGCTCATAATATGTAAATTTCTCCAGATAAGAAAAATAATGTTTCAGCAAATGGGAGTCATTTTAGTCTGGATTAATGTCATCTATTAATATTTACAGGTGCTTAATACCCCTATAAGAGGGCTCACTTTAATGTGTTCACAATTATACATTTTGCCTGTTGGAGTATATTAAATTAATTACAAAAAGCTCCTTTACCTTTATTTTCTCATTTAAAATAGCTGTTTTGCCTCCACCTATATGGCTACAGAAAAAAAACATGTAAGCAAAAGGCAACAGAACAAATTAACCTCCCAGTTGCCTGAATACAACGTTTTTTTAAGGGCAGTTTGGCAAACCTACCAGGTGCATTGTTTCTAACCCATACTGATTAGTAAACGGATAGTAAAGTAAAGCTCTCCTGATATGCATATAAAGGAACAGCAATCATACATGATAAAAATACTTTTTGCATGAACCCATTAAAAGCTGATTAAATATTTAAATTTATATTACTAAGTAGCTAAAATGCATGTTTGTGATACTGAGCCACTATTCACGGACTGCTAGTAGCAACTTCCTTTATATGTATTGCCACCCACCAAATTACTACATAATTGGCCAGATTACAAGTGGCATGTTATAGTTTTTTCCCTGCGTATTACAAGTTGAAAGCAAAGAGTAAGCGCGAAAGGGAAACCTGATGAGCGTTAACTTCAGGACTTTGGATACTGGGACCTTGTTATATGAGAGTAATAGTTATGTTTTTTTTAAACCTTACACTTTATACTAGGGGGACAATTTACCAAGCGGTCAATCGGCCCCAATGCAGCTGTTTCTACGTGAGCCTTCAGGCTTGCCTGAAACAGCAGTTAAGAAGCAGGGGTCTTAAGACCGCTGCTCCTTAACTGGTCCGCGCCTCTGAGGCGGCGAACAGCAATCAGCCAGATCGAACACGATCGGGTTGACAACCCCTGCTAGCGGCGAATCTGCAGGGGGGCGGCAATGCACAAGCAGTTCACCAGAACAAAATGCCGATAGTGTATGCTGTCGGCATTCAGCGATGTCCGCCCGACATATGATAAATTGGTCCCAATGTCTTCAGGTGCGCTAATCCATTGAGCACAAATTTTGTTTGCGCTTGAGCACAACCGTTTACGTTCAACTTAATATGCACATAAGTTACCACTGTCGCAATATTGCTTATCACAACCTGCGATAACTTTAGTATGCCACTTGACATCTACCCCGGTATATGGAAACTTTTTCCAGAAGTGGATAACCGAGTCCTGCACAAAGTCAGCTAGCAAAAGATAAAAGAGAAAGTAAAATAGGTGGCAAGCCCCATATGTCACAAATTTAGCGTAACAATCCCTGTATACACCCCACAAACAATATGACAGCTTGACACCTACACAAGAAAAAAGCATATTGCAAGTGTGAAACAACAAGCATTTCTTCAGAAAGTTTAACAGTAAAAACAAACACAAGACTAGTACTTATTCCCAAAAAAAAGAGTAGAACAGATCCTTTAAAATATATCAAAAAGCTTTATTCCAATTAAAAAGACAATATGCAATCCACCTCGTAGATAGAAAATAGGCTAAGAAGCGGTCTTACGCGTTTTGGCATTAGCCTTAATCTTAGACTTGGTCTATGATTAACGCTAACGCCGAAACGCGCAAGACCGCTTCTTAGCCTATTTTCTATCTACGAGGTGGATTGCATATTGTCTTTTTAATTGGAATAAAGCTTTTTGATATATTTTAAAGGATCCGTTCTACTCATTTTTTTGCAATATCTATTTTTTACGGAGTGAGGTCTCTGTTGTTTTTCTACGGATCCATTGCTGTCAGAGGGACAAAGTGTGTTCGCCAAAAGGAGTAGGAGTCGTCGATCGACACATCTCTGTCATTCTGAGGAAATCCGGGCCGCGGCAAGCTAAGTTGGGAGTGAGGTGGAATGGATTTCACCCCCCAGGCGAGTAAGTCCACAGAGAGCTGGTAAAATGGAAGAAGTAATCCGCCAGCGATAAGGGAGCAGACGGAAGAAAACATGAGCTTAGCGGTGAAGTAAGCCGCAGTCTAAGGTTGGTACCAATGTACTTTTGGGATTGAGACTGTTTGTTGGCGTTCTCTTGACTGGGATTCAGATTCATACCGAGTGTAAGTCCTGCACATACTTTTTGCATACAAAGACTAGTACTTATAATAAGAAGCATACACTCCTGCAATCGTACAACAGATTTATCAAAGAGCAAATAATTGAATTAAAAATAACTGCAGTACTAGTTTAAGTTGACTCACCTCATCATTTTAGTCAGAACAGTCTGATCGTGCCTTTTTAGGAAGGTTCGGAAAGTTGGTATTGTTTCTCTACACTATAAATAATATAGAAAAACATTTTCTGTTTATAACATACAACAATATTGTAAGCAATAAATATAGCAGATTAGCGCTGCGGAATCTGTTGGCGCTCTACAAATAACCGATAATAATAATAATAGCAATGCAAATAAAGAAAATGTGTTCAACACAATCACTTTTGGTAGATTAGGTAACAGATTTGTCAGTCTGGGAACACAATTGTTATCACTGTTCAGTGGCACCCTTATTAAACAAATGCATAATATTCAGGAATTACATTTATACAGAACATTGCTGTTTCTATGCCTGTGTGAATTGTTTCTAGAAAGACAGATTACAATAAGTTATTTATAAAAATGGTATAAAATAACAAATATCTACCAATGAACTGAATCTGTAGAATAACTTGTCGGCAAACACAATAAATGTATCATGTAAGACTTATAAAATTGGTCAAAAAAAGGTTCTAGAAGTGCTGTAGCATTACTGTTTATTAGCACAGTGTTCCAAGACAGCCAGATATAAACTGGAATCTTAAAGGGATAGTAAACCCAAAAAATATTTTTAACTCATTCAAAATTTCTTAATTTAATAAAGTAATTTGCAATTGGTACCTTTGTTCAATTTTCTTTCCATTTCTTGTAATTTCAGTTGTAAAATTAAAACTGTGCCAAACCCAATTTCAACTCATTATGGGGCCTATTATGATGTTCTACCTAGGTAGAAACATCATGGAGGCCCACATGCGCATTAAAAGTATTTTATTGCAAACACATGCGCAGACTTGGTCCCCTCCTACTGACAGGAGGCACAGAGCACACGTTCTCGCAAGCAGGCACCGGCATCAAGAGACTCACAACTAATGAATCATTGCAGGATGAGGACCTTCACTTGGAGGGGCAGCTTCACAGAAACAATTGAGAGAAGAAGACATTTAGGATAGGAACGTATGTTACAGTTCTTCCCTGCCTGTGATTTAGTGCAATTTGAGCTTCAGACGTTGAATACAGCAGTGAGTATGAACGCTCTGTTTATCTAAGCTGTGGGGCTCATTTCCCCCCTCCCTCTTTCATGTGGATTCAGAGCCCTCACTAATCAATCAAACAAAGCAAGAGGGAGGGGGGAGATGAGCACCACAGCTTAGATAAGCAGAGCGTTCATACTCACCGCTGTATTCAACTGCACTAAATCACAGGCAGGGAAGAAATGTAACCTACACGCTACTTGCTGTTCTTGTTAGTGCACGACTGAACTGAGAAACACCAGCTGTAAGTCTTGCACAGTCCCAGCCAGTCCAGAGCACTTTCCGTTTCTTAAACTTGCAACCTGAAGCACTTATTTATATTCCCTGTCTCATCCTCTCATTTGCCTGTGAGAAGCTGCCCCTTCAAGCAATCCTTATAATTCTGCTAGTGATGAATAAGCTGTGAACACGAACAGCTGTTAATGAACATCAGTACTGCGCATGCGATGTTCACTGAATTTAATATTAAAATTAAGAGACCCAGCCGCTTCCCCATTGGATGGGGGCGGATGCTGGATTAACATGAGCCATGCCTCATTTTATGGACGGTCATTGTCGCTCATTTCATGATAATCTTACCTTAAAAATAAGGTATGGAAAAGCTTCATTTAAAAAAAAACTTTTATTTGACTGTATTTATAATAGTCATTATAATAATATATTTTAATTAGGTGGAAATGGGAATCAATTTCTAACCCTTTAACAGTGTACCGAGAGAAGTTATGGGTACTTAGCTCTAACCATTAAAGAATATTCCTGCACTGGAGTGTTGCAAAATTGAAAAAAATCTGTTTATGGTACCAACTACAGGCTATATTGGTTAGTGCTACGTTATTTTACTAATACATATTTTTCCCTCACATTTGAAATTACATCTGTTGGTATAATTAGCATTAGGGTATCAGTGTTTTGTAACATTATTTGTAGCTTTGTTATACAATGCTGCAAAACACTGTTTTCATAGAGTATTAAAGACACATGCACACTCCTGAGCTCTTATGAACCTACCAAGTTTTACTCTCCAACAAAAGATACCAAGAGAATGAAGCAAATTTGATAACAGAAGTTAATTGGAAAGTTATTTTAAAATTGAATGTTCTATCCAAATCATCAAAGTTTAATTTTGATTTTACTGTCCCTTTAATTAGGGTGACCAGACGTCCCCGATTTCCGGGGACAGTCCCCAGACAAATTATGTCCCCGGAAATGTCCCCGGAAGACAGATGGTCTGTACCACTCCTGTTACAAAACATTCTCACATCTTCAGCACGTTCAGCTGGCCAGGGGCGGAGCTACTACTAGCGGTGCAGAAGTTGCTATATTCAGTGCAATTGACAGCACATGCACTGTGTGACTGTATTTTGGTCAGCAAGCACAAGCATTAACAAACTGTGTGGCATAGGTGGCAGCTCTGTAAGTAACACTATCCTACTATAGCTTTTTTAGTTGCACCTTAGCCCCGCCCACCTCTTCTTGCAGCACGCTAAACATGTATACAGTCTGTACCATCAGCATGCATGTCCAGGGAGAGGAGGTGAGAGGAGCTGGCATTTGGATCCCTGACATTTGTGTGCTTGATTTAAACTTCTCCCTCTGTGCTCTGGTCACACCCAGCTCAGGGATCTTTTCCTGCAATAAGGCTCTAATTGAGCAGAGTTTAGGTGAGGGATGAGGCACACAGACAGCAAGAGACACTAGAAGAATCAGGAGCCAGGTTATGTTTTATTATATTATATTGCCCCCTGTGTCCTTTTGCATATGCCACCAGCCGGTGAACCCTGCGGCTTCCTGAGCTGTCTGTCACAGTAAGCAGCCAGTGAGATAAACACTGCAAGTCCTCATTGCCTGACTGTCAAGCCTCTATCACTATTTGCCTAATTAGTAGGAAGATATTTTGAATTGCTGTATTTTTTTATAATATTGTTTCCCTGATCTCATAATTCTCCCAACCAAAATGTTATTACACCCCCATACTATCACCCAATTTGTAAGCAACTGGGGAGTATCCTGTGCTAATAAAACCGTTTTTTACCATTTGCCAATAAAAAAAAATTTGTCCCCGGATTTCATTTCAAAAATATGGTCACCTTACTTTAATGTATTTAATATATGTGGTTTTCATTTTTTTTATATATCTCAGGTGCCGTATATGGTGGGCTGGGGCCTTATTGGCCTAATCCTACTTTTTCTTTTTTGTATATACAGTCATGGGAAATATTGGCACCACTGCATTTCTGTCAGATAAGGCACCACTTAGCTGGGAAAATTGTTGCAATTACAAATGTTTAGGAATTCTCCTGTTTATTTCTTTTGTTTTTATTGGTATGACACAAAAAAAGTGGAGAAAAAAAGCCAAATCTGACACATTCCCCGCAAAACTCCAAAAATGGACTGGACAAAATTATTGGCACCCTCAATTTAATATTTGGTAGCGCACCCCTTGGAAAAAAATAACCGAAATCAATTGCTTCCTGTAATCAATGAGTTCCCCACTTCTCTCTACTGGAATTGTGGACCACTCTTCTTTCGCCAACTGCTCCAGGTCTCTCAGATTGGAAGGGTTCCTTTTCCCAACTGCTGTTTTGAGATCTCTCCACAAGTGCTCTATGGCAGGGTTCTTCAAACTTTTTCCCCCAAGACCCAGTGTAATGATACCACATACCTTTGCAACCCTAATTTTATGCTTGGTCTGAAAATGTCTTAAAGTGAAGGTCAATTTTTATGTGAAAGTGCCTGGTTTTTAAAACAAACTATTAAAAACAGGGGCACTTTCATTCATGCAAATTGACATGGCACCGTATTTTAAAAATACTTACCTTGTTCTTCTGAAACGCCGGATCACGTTCTGAAACGATGCCCCACCTGCTCCTTCCTGATTTACTTACCCAGCAATTATGAAACCGGCTTCCTTCAATCACAACATTGCCTCAGGCAATGATTACCCCGGGGGGGAGCCGCGATTGGAGGGTGCCGGAATCGTCATTGCTGACATATGAAGAGGCTTGCGACGGGCTGGTAAAGCACTGAAGCGGCTTCAAGAAGAAAAGGTAAGTAAATTTTAAGAAAACGGCTAAAATGTCAATTTTCATGAATGAAAGTGCCCTTGTTTTTAATAGTTTTTTTAAAACCGCGCACTTTCACTTGAAAATTGACCTTTATTTTAAGTACTATACAAGACAGATTTTAGTCACTTTGCAAAAAATTGCAGCTGTGTGTGCTTTATTCCTGATTGTAGTCAAACTTTAGTGTTGTAAAAGGTAATAAAACACACACACACACACCACACATTCTCATACAACATTCTTAAACACACAACACACTCTCATACAACACACACACACACACTCATACAAGCACATACACCACATATTATCATAGAACACACAAACACCACACATTCTCATACAACACACATACACACCACATACTCTCATACAACACGCAAACACATCAGCACACACTCTCATACAACACACACCAGCACACACACTCATACAACACAAACCAGAACATACTCTCATACAATACACACCACCACACACTCTCATACAACACTCACCACTACACACTCTCATACAACACACACTACCACACACTCTCATACAACACTCACCGCCACACACTCTCATACAACACACACACACACCACCACACACTCTCGTACAACACACACACCACACAGCACACATCACACACTCTCAAACAAACACACTCACACAGAAGAAGGAATAGAGAAAAAAGGAGAAAATCCAGAGATGGATCATGGAGAGAGGAAGGAGAGAGAGGACATAGAAGAGACATAAATAGAGAATAGAGGAGGAAATTGAAAGTGAAAAGAGAAGGGAGATGCGAAGAGATAGAAAAAAGGAGAGAGGGGATATGCAGAAGAGAGAGAAAAAAAATGTTTTTTGTTTGTTTTTAAATCAGCGGGCACTATAAAGAAAATAATATTTACACTTTTTAAGCAAGATGCCTCTGCATTACATGTTAAAAATATTTCATTGGTTTTAAAAAAGTTCTTCAGTAATCATTGCCGGTCTTAAGAGTAAACTATCAACTACGCCACTGTGGGCAGTATGAATCTCTGACATGGCTAAATATTCACTTCAGCATAAACAGCGGATAACACAGAGCAACGCATTTCAGCCCCCTACTTTTTTGGCCGTCACGCAACGTAACTACCGCACTTTTTAAAAAGTCATTTTTCAATGGGACTTCGATAGCGGTATTAGATTTTGCCTGACCGGCCAAAAAAGTGAGCAGTACAGCCCATAACGACAAGATCCGTACCGTAAACTGAAAGTCAGTAGTTATGGGTTTTACGCTACAAAGCTGTAACATAAAACTCATAACTAAAGTGTTACAAAGTACACTAACACCCATAAACTACCTATTAACCCCTAAACCGTGGCCCTCCCGCATCGCAAACACTAAAATAAAATTATTAACCCCTAATCTGCCGCTCCGGACATTGCCCCCACTATAATAAACATTTTAACCCCTAAACCGCCGTACTCCCGCATCGTAAACACTAGTTAAATATTATTAACCCCTAATCTGCTGCCCCCAATCAACCTCAAAGTTATGTACCTTACAAGGTCTCCCATACAGTCTCCTTATACTATAAAATACTCACACAGAACCCTCCAGGAGAATGAACAGATTGTAATTGATATAATTAGAGAAATACCACTACCGCCAACATCACACGAGAACCATGATTAGCCAAGGCTAACACTTAGTACCTTATAATGAGATAACTGAAGTTTGTTAACAAAGTAATATTGTCAGACCACCTACTGTTAGTATGCTTTTATGAAAATCATTTATTTTATTATTATAAAGACAGTTAGTTGTAACAGTAATCTATAAATCAAATAGAAGATCAGTGGAGTAGTGTTTGAGAATACCTTATCAATGGTTTTCAGAATCACAGTATAGTTGTTGAAAAAATTTGTGTAGATTTTTAGTCGTGATCCAAATTTAACAAAAACATCGCCCAAACACTGGGCCGGTCCCCATTCCTGAAGCCTTTCAGTCAAATCATCTAATAGTTGTCTATATTAAGAAAAAGATAAAAAAAATCTTAATGCTGCACTAATTACTGGAAGAGCGTTAGTATTATTCAGAAGCAAGCAACAGTCATAAATGACTAGTAATGTCTTTGGTACTCTAGTATTATATTAGCAACAGAATACAATACAGTATATAACTCATTGTTAGATATATTTGACCATTAGTTAGGAAATTACATCAACAAAAGTATCTTTACTATATACCAAACTGATGTGTTCTCCAAGCAAGATGGTAAAACTGGAGTTAAAGGGACAGTCTAGGCCAAAATAAACTTTCATGATTCAGATAAAGCTTGTAATTTTAAACAATTTTCCAATTTACTTTTATCACCAATTTTGCTTTGTTCTCTTGGTATTCTTAGTTGAAAGCTTAACCTAGGAGGTTCATATGCTAATTTCTTAGACCTTGAAGGCCACCTCTTTTCAGAATGCATTTTAACAGTTTTTCAACACTAGAGGGTGTTAGTTCACGTATTTCATATAGATAACACTGTGCTTGTGCACGTGAAGTTATCTGGGAGCAGACACTGATTGGCTAAACTGCAAGTCTGTCAAAAGAACTGAAATAAAGGGGCAGTTTGCAGAGGCTTAGATACAAGATAATCACAGAGGTTAAAAGTATATTAATATAACTGTGTTGGTTATGCAAAACTGGGGAATGGGTAATAAAGGGATCATCTATCTTTTAAAACAATAAAAATGCTGGTGTAGACTGTCCCTTTAAAAGACAATTTATTTCACTTATTTATTTTATAATGTATGTCAAGATGCCCATAATAATATACTTTTCATCTACCATCTATCTTATTAATTACATCTTTACTGGTATGGCTATATTGTAACTGCACATTATAAATACACTAAAGCGATGGTAAAGAATGTGTAGTTTTTTTGTTGCTATACATTCTTTACTATGCACAAAGGCAAGCCGCTTGTGAACTATTTTGTTTTTATTAAAGTAAAGTTAAATTGTTTTCACTAAAAAAATATGACTACCAGCAGTATCCGTCCCCATTTATTCTCCTTGCTGTAAGGTAGGTGACATATAAAGTGTTCCC
This sequence comes from Bombina bombina, assembly GCF_027579735.1. Taxonomy (NCBI): domain Eukaryota; kingdom Metazoa; phylum Chordata; class Amphibia; order Anura; family Bombinatoridae; genus Bombina; species Bombina bombina. Next base: position 636,179,951 of record NC_069502.1, read on the forward strand.
ACCCGCTCTATACTTACTGTGGGCGTTTGTAATCTGCCAGCAAGAGGAGCTGCACAGGAAACTACTACAAACGCGCAAGACGCAAGGAACGCATCTCCATTGAATACAAATTTAATTTTGGACTTTCATATCCCTTTAAAGTGTAAGTAACAGGTGAAGATAATACCTATATATCTATTGCTCAATGGCTGACAGGGACAACTCACGCATATCCATTGTTCAAAAAATAAAACATATTACTGTCCAAAATAAAACAAAATAAAATAAAACAATGAACTTACTTGTTGATCTGAAGGATATCAAGTATGTCTGCGAAGATGATCTGAACATT